>NW_025761986.1:0-2130 GCF_021184085.1 Oncorhynchus gorbuscha
TTTCAGCATTTTACCCACAGTGCAGTGCAATCTACAGCATAAATGCTGTAAAACACATTTACGGTATTTTCAAATCTTTAACTTTATTTGTCACATGTGCGAATACAATACAAGTTTATACCTTACCGTGAAATCTTACTTACCAGCCCTTAACCAACAGTGCAGTTCAAGAAATAGTTCAGAAAATATTTACCAAATTAACTAAAGTAAAAGAAATAATAAAAAGTAACACAATAAAATAACAATAACGAGGTTATATACAGTGGGTACCGGTACTGAGTCAATGTGCAGGGGTACAGGTTAGTCGAGGAAAATTTGTACATGTAGGTAGGTGTGAAGTGACTATGCATTAGAGGTCGACTGATTATGATTTTCCATAATGCCAATACCCATTATTGATGATCCTAAAAAAGGCCGATACCGATTAATCGGACGATTAAAAGTGATTTGTAATAATGACAATTACAACATTATTGAATGAACACTTATTTAACTTAATATAATACATCAATAAAAATCATTTAGCCTCAAATAAATAATAAAACATGTTCAATTTGGTTTAAATAATACAAAAACAAAGTTTTGGAGAAGAAAGTAAAGTGCAATATGTGCCATGTAAACAGCTAACGTTTCGGTTCTTTGCTCAGAACATGAGGAACATATGAAGCTGGTGGTTCCTTTTAACTTAGGAGTCTTCAATATTCCCAGGTAAGAGTTTTAGGTTGTAGTTATTATAGGAATAATAGGACAATTTCTCTCTATACAGTTGTATTTCATATACCTTTGACAATGGATGTTCTTATAGGCACTTTAGTATTGCCAGTGTAACAGTACAGCTTCCGTCCCTCTCCTCGCCCCTACCTGGGCTTGAACCAGCAACACAACGACAAACAGCCACCCTCGAAGCAGCGTTACCCACATGCAGAGCAAGGGGAACAACCACTCCAAGTCTCAGAGCGAGTGATGTTTGAAACGCTATTAGCGTGCACCCCGATAACTAGCAAGCCATTTCACATCGGTTACACCAGCCTAATCTCGGGAGTTGATAGGCTTGAAGTCATAAACAGCGCAATGAAGAGCTGCTGGCAAAACGCACGAAAGTGCTGTTTGAATGAATGCTTATGAGCCTGCTGCTGCCTACTATCGCTCAGTCAGACTTCTCTATCAAATCATAGACTTAATTATAACATAACACACAGAAATACGAGCCTTTGGTCATTAATATGGTCGAATCCGGAAACTATCATCTCGAAAACAAGACGTTTATTCTTTCAGTGAAATACGGAACCGAATGGCAAGACGTAACGGATGGCATCCATAAGTCTAAATATTCCTGTTACATTGCACAACCTTCAATGTTATTGTCAAACCCTGACCATAGTTTGCTTTGTATGTTTCTATGTTTTGTTTTGTCAGGGTATGATCTGAGTGGGCATTCTATGTTGTGTGTCTAGTTTGTCTGTTTCTGTGTTTGGCCTGATATGGTTCTCAATCAGAGGCAGGTGTTAGTCATTGTCTCTGATTGGGAACCATATTTAGGTAGCCTGTTTGGTTTTGGGTTTTGTGGGTGATTGTTTCCTGTCTTTGTGTTTGTTGCACCAGATAGGGCTGTTTTGGTTTTTCCACGTGTATTGTTTTGTATTATGTTCATATTTAGTTTTCTTATTAAAAAACATGAACCTCAACCACGCTGCATTTTGGTCCGCCTCTCCTTCCCAGGAAGAACCCCGTTACAGTTATGTCATAATTACGTAAAATTCTGGCAAATTAGGCGGCCCAAACTGTTGCATATACACTGACTCTGCCTGCAATGAACGCAAGAGAAGTGACACAATTTCACTTGGTTAATATTGCCTGCTAACCTGGATTTATTTTAGCAAAATATGCAGGTTTAGAAATATATACTTCTGTGTATTGATTTTAAGAAAGGCATTGATGTTTATGGTTAGGTACAGTCGTGCAATGATTGTGCTTTTTTCGCAAATGCGCTTTTGTTAAATTATCCCCCGTTTGGTGAAGTTGGCTGTCTTTGTTAGGAAGAAATAGTCTTCACAGAGTTCACGAGCCAGGTTAGCAGGCAATATTGACTAAATATGCAGGTTTAAAAATATATACTTGTGTATTGATTTT
>NW_025761987.1:0-2128 GCF_021184085.1 Oncorhynchus gorbuscha
GAAAGGCCAAAACGTCATACAACCAAGGATTAAGTAGACTGGAAATGCCAGCACTGGCTTACATCGTGGAAGCTGTAGGCGTTACAGGGCATCCTCATTTATTTGCAGTCGCCTAAACAATACATTAACTGGCGTGATTAATATATATTTGTGTTTTGGTGAACAGTTTTTCAAGGATTTTTGTACTCCTAAACACGTTATGTTATAGCCACAGACACGATTTAACCACGATACTTATCATTTGCATATACTATATTCCTGGCATGAGTAGCAGGACTTTGAAATGTTGCGCGATTTTTAACAAAAAGCTGCGAAAATTCGCATGATCCCTAACAGTTAATACTGACAACCACATTCCTTTCAGCACTGTCAAATCTCTCTCTCTCTCTCTCTCTCTCTCTCTCTCTCTCTCTCTCTCTCTCTCTCTCTCTCTCTCTCTCTCAATCTCTCAAAACGACACTCCAGACAACTACTTTCACGCCACCTGGCTCTGTCCACCCACCCTACAACTCTGGAAAGAAACTATATAAAAATAATCCATCCTTTTGGAATGTGATAACCCTATAATTAAAATGTCCCACAAAATGTGAAGCCAATATAGTATGCTATGTTCTAAGTGTTTCAGGATTGTACATTTGGTTGGAAGTGTTCAAGCGCTCCTCCCTGCGCACTCAATCTGACATGAAGAAACACATCATTCATACAGGTGAGTCAACATGTATTCTATGGGAATAGAGACAGGTTTTGTCAAGGTCACAGTCGAAATATGTTATCAATTTTTCCATATCTGATTTCACCAGAAGTCTGACATGAAGAAACACATCATTCATACAGGTGAGTCAACATGTATTCTATGGGAATAGAGATCGGTTTTTGTCAAGGTCACAGTCTAAATGTGTTATTAATTTTCCATAGGCCATACTATATTCCAAGGTTATTTGGAATGGTAAAGGAAAATTGAAACTCAAATTCAAATTTGAAAACAATTTAGTGAACTGAAATAAAAAATGTAAACTATTAAACGATTGTCTTTGACTGAAAAACAAAAATGTGTTTAGTTTGAGCTTTCTTCTAAACTTTAGACAAAAGTCTAATGGGGTTTTCGAGCTTCTGAATCTGGCAGGTAAATGCTGTCCAGTGATGCCAATGTTTCAAATAGGCCTAGCTTGTGCATCACTATCACTAGCTATTACTACCTACTGGGAAAAGATGTCAGTTCAACTTATTTTTGATTTACATTTGTTGGAATCCAAAAAACATGTCTCCGGTATCATTTAGTTTATTTGGTAAATATTTTCTTAACTCTTTTTGAACTGCACTGTTGGTTAAAAGGGCTTGTAAGTAAGCATTTCACGGTAAGCTATACACTTGTTCTATTAGGCATATGTGACAAATACAGTTTGATTTGACTTAGTTGACAGGGGGCAGAAATTGGACAAACAAACTTGTTGTAAAAGTGGCATCCTACGATGGTGCCACATTGAAAGTCACTGAGCTCTTCAGTGTGGTCATTTGACTGCCCATGTTTGTCTATGGAGATTGCATGGAGGTGTGCTCTATTTTATACACCTGTTAGCAACGGTGTGGCTGAAATAGCTAAATCCACTAATTGGAAGGAGTGTCCACATAGTTTTGTATATATAGTGTGTATGTAGGTTTAGAAATCAATAACTTGCTAACATGTCGGTCTTGGCTATCATTAATGTGATGATGATTGTTTTATCAAATCGATGAACTGTTTAATTATTACGATGATTAAATTAATCCTGTAACAATGAACTCATTTGCAATCTCAGAACACCATGGACAAGTTTATTTAACGAGTTACCATTTTCCGAATGATAATGAAAAGATATAAATATCTCTTACATTTCAGTCAAATTCATTGTATTACCTTCTTCAGTTCAGTCATTATGTCATTGTTTACCTTCTATCAGTCTCAATCTGAATGTCGCAAAATCCTTAGATATCTGCACGAACCCTGGCATAAATGATGAATCAGCGATATACAAATTGGCTTAATTATTTATTTACTAACTAACTAAATAATCACACAGAATTACATAAACACACAAACAGTTGGTTATTGGTTACTAACACAATGCAATGAAGGGTCCCTGTTGGACTA
>NW_025761988.1:0-2123 GCF_021184085.1 Oncorhynchus gorbuscha
AGCAGTAGCTTCTTCCTTGCTGAGCGGCCTCTCGGGGTATGTCGATATAGGACTCGTTTGCCTGTGGATATAGACCATTTTGTACCTGTTTCCTCCAGCATCTTCACAAGGTCCTTTGCTGTTGTTCTGGGATGGATTTGCACTTTTCGACCCAAAGTACGTTCATCTCTAGGAGAGAGAACGCGTCTCCTTCCTGAGCGGTATGACGCCTGCGTGGTCCCATGGTGTTTATACTTGCGTACTATTGTTTCTACAGATGAGCGAGGTACCTTCAGGCGTTTGGAAATTGCTCCCAAGGAGGAACGAGACTTGTGGAGGTCTACATTTTTTCTGAGGTCTTGGCTGATTTCCTTTGCTTTTCCCATGGAGTCAAGCAAAGAGGCACTGAGTTTAAAGGTAGGCCTTGAAATACATCTACAGGTACACCTCCAATTGACTCAAAGGATGTCAATTAGCCTATCACAAGCTTCTAAAGCCAAGACATCATTTTCGGGAATTTTACAAACTGTTTAAAGGCACAGCCAACTTTGTGTATGTAAACTTCTGGCCCACTGAATTTGTGATACAGTGAATTATAAGTGAAATAATCCCTCTGTAAACAATTGTTGGAAAAATGACTTGTGTCATGCACAAAGTAGATGTCCTAACCGACTGCCAAAACTATTGTTTGTTAGCAAGAAATGTGGGGAGGGGTTGACAAACAGGTTTTAATGACTCCAGCCTAAGTGGATGGAAACTTACGACTTCAACTATATGTACCATTTCAAAATGGGAAACGAATTGCACTGTATTATCCTTCCCTGGTGGTCTAGTGGTTAGGATTCGGCGCTCTCACCGCCGCGCCCCGGGTTCGATTCCCGGTCAGGGAAATAGTATATGCTCCTTGTTTACTTGTGCAACCTGTCACTATGAATTTAGTAGGTTGTCGCACATATGTACCACTTCAAATTGCGAACCGATTTGCACTGCAGTGTCCTTCCCAGGTGTTCTAGTGGTGCACCAGACCCTCCTGCAGCAAAGCACCCCCACAACATGATGGTGTTCTTCGGCTTGAAAGCCTCCCCCTTTTCCCTCCAAACATAACAATGGTCATTATGGCCAAACAGTTCGATTTTTGTTTCATCAGACCAGAGGACATTTCTCCAAAAACTAGGATCTTTGTCCCCAAACTGTAGTATGGCTTTTTTATGGCGGTTTTGGAGCAGTAGCTTCTTCCTTGCTGAGCGGCCTCTCGGGGTATGTCGATACAGGACTCGTTTGCCTGTGGATGTAGACCATTTTGTACCTGTTTCCTCCAGCATCTTCACAAGGTCCTTTGCTGTTGTTCTGGGATGGATTTGCACTTTTCGACCCAAAGTTTTAATGACTCCAGCCTAAGTGGATGGAAACTTACGACTTCAACTATATGTACCATTTCAAACTGGGAAACGAATTGCACTGTAGTATCCTTCCCTGGTGGTCTAGTGGTTAGGATTCGATTCCCGGTCAGTGAACTGCTCTTTTGCTACATGTTTACGTGTGCAACCTGTCACAATGAATATAGAAGGTTATCGCACATATGTACCAGCTCACACTGGGAACCGATTTGAAATGTTGTACCCTTCCCTGGTGGTCTAGTGCTTAGGATTCGGCGCTCTCACAGCCGCTGCCCGGGTTCGATTCCCGTTCAGGGAACTAATCTTTGCTACATAGTTTACTTGTGCAACCTGTCACAATGAATATAGAAGGTTATCGCACATATGTACCAGCTCACACTGGGAACCGATTTGCACTGTAGTACCCTTCCCTGGTGGTCTAGTGGTTAGGATTCGGCGCTCTCACCGCGCGCCAGGTTCGATTCACGGTCAGGGAACTACTCTTTTGCTACATGTTTACTTGTACAACCTGTCACAATGAATATAGAGGGTTATCGCACATGTCGTACCAGCTCACACTTGGAACCGATTTGCACTGTCGTACCCTTCCCTGGTGGTCTAGTGGCTAGGATTCGGCGCTCTCACTGCCGCGGCCCGGGTTCGATTCCTGGTCAGGCAACTACTCTTTTGCTACATGCTTTACTTGTACAACCTGTCACAATGAATATAGAAGGTTATCGCACATATGTACCAGCTCACACTTGGAAC
>NW_025761989.1:0-2123 GCF_021184085.1 Oncorhynchus gorbuscha
CACTCTAACCACTAGTCTACCTGCCACCCCTCCACTCTAACCACTAGACTACCTGCCACCCCTCCACTCTAACCACTAGTCTACCTGCCACCCCTCCACTCTAACCACTAGTCTACCTGCCCCCCTCCACTCTAACCACTAGTCTACCTGCCGTCCCTCCACTCTAACCACTAGTCTACCCTGCTTCCCCTCCACTCTAACCATTAGTCTACCTGCCGCCCCTCCACTCTAACCATTAGTCTACCTGCTTCCCCTCCACTCTAACCATTAGTCTACCTGAAGATACACATCGTCCCTCCACTCTAACCACTAGTCTACCTGAAGATACACATCGTCCCTCCACTCTAACCACTAGTCTACCTGAAGATACACATCGTCCCTCCACTCTAACCACTAGTCTACCTGAAGATACACATCGTCCCTCCACTCTAACCACTAGTCTACCTGAAGATACACATCGTCCCTCCACTCTAACCACTAGTCTACCTGAAGACTAACCACTAGTCTACCTGAAGATACACATCGTCCCTCCACTCTAACCACTAGTCTACCTGAAGACTAACCACTAGTCTACCTGGAGATACACATCGTCCCTCCACTCTAACCACTAGTCTACCTGCCGTCCCTCCACTCTAACCACTAGTCTACCTGCCGTCCCTCCACTCTAACCACTAGTCTACCTTGGGTTGTACCGTGTCGGAGATCTTTGTGGGCTATACTCGGCCTTGTCTCAGGATGGTAAGTTGGTGGTTGAAGATTTCCCTCTAGTGGTGTGGGGGCTGTGCTTTGGCAAAGTGGGTGGGGTTATATCCTTCCTGTTTGGCCCTGTCCGGGGGTGTCCTCGGATGGGGCCACAGTGTCTCCTGACCCCTCCTGTCTCAGCCTCCAGTATTTATGCTGCAGTAGTTTATGTGTCGGGGGGCTAGGGTCAGTTTGTTTATCTGGAGTACTTCTCCTGTCCTATTCGGTGTCCTGTGTAAATCTAAGTGTGCGTTCTCTAATTCTCTCCTTCTCTCTTTCTTTCTCTCTCTCGGAGGACCTGAGCCCTAGAACCATGCCCCAGGACTACCTGACATGATGACTCCTTGCTGTCCCCAGTCCACCTGGCCATGCTGCTGCTCCAGTTTCAACTGGCCTGGGCCCTAGGACCATGTCCCAGGACTACCTGACATGAGGACTCCTTGCTGTCCCCAGTCCACCTGGCCATGCTCCTGCTCCAGTTTCAACTGTTCTGCCTTACTATTATTCAACCATGCTGGTCATTTATGAACATTTGAACATCTTGGCCACGTTCTGTTATAATCTCCACCTGGCACAGCCAGAAGAGGACTGGCCACCCCACATATGCTCTCTCTAATTCTCTCTTTCTTTCTCTCTCTCGGAGGACCTGAGCCCTAGGACCGTGCCCCAGGACTACCTGACATGATGGCTCCTTGCTGTCCCCAGTCCATCTGACTGTGCTGCTGCTCCAGTTTCAACTGTTCTGCCTTATTATTATTTGACCATGCTGGTCATTTATGAACATTTGAACATCTTGGTCATGTTCTGTTATAATCTCTACCCGGCACAGCCAGAAGAGGACTGGCCACCCCACATAGCCCGGTTCCTCTCTAGGTTTCTTCCTAGGTTTTGGCCTTTCTAGGGAGTTTTTCCTAGCCACCGTGCTTTTACACCTGCATTGTTTGCTGTTTGGGGTTTTAGGCTGGGTTTCTGTACAGCACTTTGAGATATCAGCTGATGTACGAAGGGCTATATAAATAAATTTGATTTTGATTTGATTTGATTTGATACACATCGTCCCTCCACTCTAACCACTAGTCTACCTGCCGTCCCTCCACTCTAACCACTAGTCTACCTGGAGATACACATCGTCCCACTGAGCAGGAACATGGATAGAAGACCTTCCCAACTGGACGGGCTGCAGGCAGACTCTCTACTGTTGTAGTGGACAGTATCTCAGGTCTATTTAGGGTTGGTCTGAATAGCACTGCGTCAATGATTCAATTCATTATCTTGACTGAGCGATAAAGATCTGTCCTCCATTCCTCACACATGATTTATAAGTTTAGGGAGGTAGGGAGGGGCACCGAGAGGGAGGGGCACCGAGAGGGAGGGGCACCGAG
>NW_025761990.1:0-2123 GCF_021184085.1 Oncorhynchus gorbuscha
GGAGAGAATCTCATCTTTAACCACTGCGTGGAGTCCCTCCAGAAAACGAGCGAGCAGCGCCTAGCTCGTTCCACTCACTAGAGGCAGCAAGAGTGCGAAACTCAATAGAGTAATCCGTTATGGATCGATCACCTTGGCATAGGGAAGCCAGGGCCCTAGAAGCCTCCCCTACCAAAAACTGAACGGTCAAAAACCCGAATCATCTCCTCTTTAAAGTTCTGGTAATTGTTAGAGCAATCAGCCCTTGCCTCCCAGATAGCTGTGCCCCACTCTCGAGCCCGGCCAGTAAGGAGTGAAATGACGTAAGCAACCCGAGCTCTCTCTCTAGAGTATGTGTTGGGTTGAGAGAGAACACAATATCACACTGGGTGAGAAAGGAGCGGCACTCCGTGGGCTGCCCGGAGTAGCAAGGTGGGTTATTAACCCTAGGTTCCGGAGGCTCGGCAGGCCAGGAAGTAACAGGTGGCACGAGACGAAGACTCTGGAACTGTCCAGAGAGGTCGGAAACCTGAGCGGCCAGGTTCTCCACGGCATGGCGAGCAGCAGACAATTCCTGCTCGTGTCTGCCGAGCATGGCTCCTTGGATCTCGACGGCAGTGTTACGAGCGTCTGTAGTCGCTGGGTCCATTCTTTGGTCGGATCCTTCTGTTATGCAGGTGAATGAGGACCCAAAAGCGACTTGGCGAAAACAGAGTCTTTAATCCAGTAAAGTAAATATACAATCATAAAGCACAATTCCACTCGTAATGACGAGAACAGACTGGAGACTCGATCATGAACTGCAGGTTGCCTCGGGAAGGCACTTGAACGTAGCAGACTCTGACACCTGCTCACCACGCAGCATCTGAGGGAAACACGACACCACAGGGCGATACACAGACACAGCACGGTGAACAATAGACAAGGATCCGACAGGGCAGAAACGGAAAACAAGGGGAGAAATAGGGACTCTAATCAGGGAAAAAGATAGGGAACAGGTGTGGGAAGACTAAATGATTGATTAGGTGAATAGGAACAGCTGGGAGCAGGAACGGAACGATAGAGAGAAGAGAGAACCCCTCTCCATTCCCATGGGTGTTAGAGTACTGGACAGGCGCTCTATAGGCCTAGTCACCCACCAGACCACCCCCGTCAACCTACGAGTGTCGTGGAACCACAGCGATTGGAACCACAACCAATTCCTGCTGGCTGAGTCTCTGCAGGTTCCTGTGGTATTGGGATTATCTTGGCTCCAGCGACACAATCGCTCCATTGACTGGGCTACTTGTGCCATTGTGGGCTGGAGCCCGTCCTGCTACACTCATTGCCTGAAGTCAGCTTTGCCTGGATGTCTTCCTGGGGGCCTGGAAATTTCCCCGTACCTCTCCTCCAACTCTGCAGTGCACCAGGACCTCCGGGAGGGGTTCAGGAAGACCCGGGCCACTTCGCTTCTTCAGCACTGATCGGTATACAAGAAGCTCAAGTCTGAGGTGCTGGCACTCCGCAATAGTGCCGCAGCTACACTCCCGCAAGCCTAGACCTTTCCCCCCCGCTCCAAGATCATTAGTCCCTCTGCTGTTTTTCCTCTGTTGCCCTGTACCCTCCGTATTTTTCCTACTTTTTCTGTGTCTAGAGTCAAAACCATTTCTGACTGCCCTTTTGTCTTCTGTTTCTAGGCCCATCCCATTGATGGCCAGCCAGCGTTCACGGTGAGACGCCTCCTGAGTTTTCGACCACGGGGCAGAGGTCTCCAGTACCAGGTTGACTGGGAGGGTTATGGCCCAGAGGAGAGGTGCTGGGTTCCCGCTAAAGACATCCTGGACATCCCATCATCGGCGACTTTTACTGCCGGCACCCCGGTCAACCAGGTATCCGCCCAGGTGGAACGGCAGGTGGTGTCCCTAGAGTGAGTGTTATCTGTTTCACCTGTTCTTGTACTTGTCTCCACCCCCTCCAGGTGTCCCCCAGCTTCCCCACTTATCCCCTGGGTACTTTCCTGTGTTTTCTGTCTGTCTGGGCCAGTTTGTCTTGTTTGTTCAAGCCAAACAGTGTTTTGTGTCAGCTCCTGCTTTTTCCAGTTTCTCTTTTCTCACCCTCCTTGTTTTGACCCTTGCCTGTCCTGACTCCGAGCCCGCCTGCCTGAC
>NW_025761991.1:0-2121 GCF_021184085.1 Oncorhynchus gorbuscha
GTGATATACAGTAGTAGTGTGATATAGTAGTGTGATATAGTAGTAGTGATATACAGTAGTAGTGATATACAGTAATGAGTGTGATATAGTAGTGTGATATAGTAGTGTGATATATTAGTGTGATATACAGTAGTAGTGTGATATAGTAGTGTGATATACAGTAGTAGTGCTGATATAGTAGTGTGATATATTAGTGTGATATACATTGATAGTGTGATATAGTAGTGTGATATACAGTAGTAGTGTGATATAGTAGTGTGATATAGTAGTGTGATATAGTAGTGTGATATACAGTAGTAGTGTGATATACAGTAGTAGTGTGATTTACAATAGTAGTGTGATATAGTAGTGTGATATACAGTAGTGATAGTTATAGTAGGTGTGATATGATATATGATATGCAATAGTAATTATTGATATGGTAGTGTGATATATTAGTGTGATATAATAGTGTGATATAGTGGTGGTTACAGTGAGTGTGATATACAGTAGTAGTGTGATATAGTAGTGTGATATAGTGTGATATAGTAGTGTGATATACAGTAGTAGTGTGATATAGTAGTGTGATATACAGTAGTAGTGTGATATACAGTAGTAGTGTGATATAGTAGTGTGATATACAGTAGTAGTGTGATATAGTAGTGTGATATAGTAGTGTGATATAGTAGTGTGATATACAGTAGTAGTGTGATATACAGTAGTAGTGTGATATAGTAGTGTGATATACAGTAGTAGTGTGATATAGTAGTGTGATATATAGTAGTGTGATATACAGTAGTAGTGTGATATAGTAGTGTGATATACAGTAGTAGTGTGATATAGTGTGATATACAGTAGTGTGATATAATAGTAGTGTGATATACAGTAGTGTGATATATAGTGTGATATAGTAGTAGTAGTGTGTGATATACAGTAGTAGTGTGATATAGTAGTGTGATATACAGTAGTAGTGTGATATACAGTAGTAGTGTGATATACAGTAGTAGTGTGATATAGTAGTGTGATATACAGTAGTAGTGTGATATAGTAGTGTGATATAGTAGTGTGATATACAGTAGTAGTGTGATATAGTAGTGTGATATAGTAGTGTGATATAGTAGTGTGATATAGTAGTGTGATATACAGTAGTAGTGTGATATAATAGTGTGATATAGTAGTGTGATATACAGTAGTAGTGTGATATAGTAGTGTGATATAGTAGTGTGATATACAGTAGTAGTGTGATATACAGTAGTAGTGTGATATAGTAGTGTGATATAGTAGTGTGATATACAGTAGTAGTGTGATATAGTAGTGTGATATAGTAGTGTGATATAGTAGTGTGTGATATAGTAGTAGTGTGATATACAGTAGTAGTGTGATATACAGTAGTAGTGATATGATATACAGTAGTAGTGTGATATAGTAGTAGTGTGATATACAGTAGTAGTGTGATATAGTAGTGTGATATACAGTAGTAGTGTGATATACAGTGTGATATAGTAGTGTGATATAGTAGTGTGATATAGTAGTGTGATATAGTAGTGTGATATAGTAGTGTGATATACAGTAGTAGTGTGATATACAGTAGTAGTGTGATATAGTAGTGTGATATACAGTAGTAGTGTGATATAGTAGTGTGATATACAGTAGTAGTGTGATATAGTAGTGTGATATAGTAGTAGTGTGATATACAGTAGTGTGTGATATACAGTAGTAGTGTGATATAGTAGTAGTGTGATATAGTAGTGTGATATATAGTAGTGTGATATAGTAGTGTGATAGTACAGTATAGTAGTGTGATATACAGTAGTAGTGTGATATAGTAGTGTGATATAGTAGTGTGATATACAGTAGTAGTGTGATATAGTAGTGTGATATACAGTAGTAGTGTGATATATAGTAGTGTGATATACAGTAGTAGTGTGATATAGTAGTAGTGTGATATACAGTAGTAGTGTGATATAGTAGTGTGATATACAGTAGTAGTGTGATATGAAGTAGTGTGATATAGTAGTGTGATATACAATAGTAGTGTGATATAGTAGTGTGATATACGGTAGTAGTGTGATATAGTAGTGTGATATACATTATAGTGTGATATAGTAGTGTGATATACAGTAGTAGTGTGATATACAGTAG
>NW_025761992.1:0-2120 GCF_021184085.1 Oncorhynchus gorbuscha
CACTATATAGGGAATAGGGCCCTGGTCTACAGTAGTGCACTATATAGGGAATAGGGCCCTGGTCGACAGTAGTGCACTATATAGGGAATAGGGCCCTGGTCGACAGTATTGCACTATATAGGGAATAGGGCCCTGGTCTACAGTAGTGCACTATATAGGGAATAGGGCCCTGGTCGACAGTAGTGCACTATATAGGGAATAGGGCTCTGGTCTACAGTAGTGCCACTATATAGGGAATAGGGCCCTGGTCTACAGTAGTGCACTATATAGGGAATAGGGCTCTGGTCGACAGTAGTGCACTATATAGGGAATAGGGCCCTGGTCTACAGTAGTACCACTATATAGAGAATAGGGCCCTGGTCTACAGTAGTGCCACTATATAGGGAATAGGGCTCTGGTCTATAGTAGTAGCACTATATAGGGAATAGGGCCCTGGTCTACAGTAGTGCCACTATATAGGGAATAGGGCCCTGGTCTACAGTAGTGCACTATATAGGGAATAGGGCTCTGGTCTACAGTAGTACCACTATATAGGGAATAGGGCCCTGGTCTACAGTAGTGCCACTATATAGGGAATAGGGCCCTGGTCTACAGTAGTGCACTATATAGGGAATAGGGCTCTGGTCGACAGTAGTGCCACTATATAGGGAATAGGGCTCTGGTCTACAGTAGTGCACTATATAGGGAATAGGGCTCTGGTCTACAGTAGTGCCACTATATAGGGAATAGGGCCCTGGTCTACAGTAGTGCCACTATATAGGGAATAGGGCCCTGGTCTACAGTAGTGCACTATATAGGGAATAGGGCTCTGGTCGACAGTAGTGCCACTATATAGGGAATAGGGCCCTGGTCTACAGTAGTGCCACTATATAGGGAATAGGGCCCTGGTCTACAGTAGTGCACTATATAGGGAATAGGGCTCTGGTCTACAGTAGTGCACTATATAGGGAATAGGGCCCTGGTCTACAGTAGTGCACTATATAGGGAATAGGGCCCTGGTCGACAGTAGTGCACTATATAGGGAATAGGGCCCTGGTCGACAGTAGTGCACTATATAGGGAATAGGGCTCTGGTCGACAGTATTGCACTATATAGGGAATAGGGCCCTGGTCTACAGTAGTGTACTATATAGGGAATAGGGCCCTGGTCTACAGTAGTGTACTATATAGGGAATAGGGCTCTGGTCGACAGTAGTGCACTATATAGGGAATAGGGCCCTGGTCTACAGTAGTGTACTATATAGGGAATAGGGCCCTGGTCTACAGTAGTGTACTATATAGGGAATAGGGCTCTGGTCTACAGTAGTGTACTATATAGGGAATAGGGCTCTGGTCTACAGTAGTGTACTATATAGGGAATAGGGCTCTGGTCGACAGTAGTGCACTATATAGGGAATAGGGCTCTGGTCGACAGTAGTGCACTATATAGGGAATAGGGCCCTGGTCGACAGTAGTGCACTATATAGGGAATAGGGCCCTGGTCGACAGTAGTGCGCTATATAGGGAATAGGGTGCCATAGGGCTCTGGTCAACAGTAGTGCGCTATATAGGGAATAAGGCCCTGGTCGACAGTAGTGCGCTATATAGGGAATAGGGTGCCATAGGGCTCTGGTCAACAGTAGTGCGCTATATAGGGAATAGGGCTCTGGTCAACAGTAGTGTTCTATATAGGGAATAGGGCTCTGGTCTACAGTAGTGCGCTATATAGGGAATAGGGCTCTGGTCGACAGTAGTGCACGATATAGGGAATAGGGCTCTGGTCAACAGTAGTGTACTATGTAGGGTATAGGGTGCCATTTGGGGTGTTGCCTGGGAATGATATTTGATTCAGTCTGAGAACCACATTCCCTCTGAAGTCATCGGCAGATTGGCGATTATTGTTTTATTTTCTCGTTCCCACGATAACAACAGATGTAGTTGTTACGTAACCCTGCTATTACAACCGCTGCAGAAGAGAGGGAGAATAAACACTACCATAAAGGAGATACTATCCAGAAATTAATTTTTACATAATTTTTATGAAAATAAATAAATAAATACTCAGTTGTTTAAACTCACACATAGTTTAGATGAACGTTATGGCGACTGGAATAAAATAGAAATATAGTCAGTCAACAACAG
>NW_025761994.1:0-2119 GCF_021184085.1 Oncorhynchus gorbuscha
CGTTTTCGTCTTTGAGCTTCTAGTCATGAAATCTATGCAGCCTACTCAATCACTTTTTATAGCTACTGTTTACAGGCCTCCTGGGCCATATACAGCGTTTCTCACTGAGTTCCCTGAATTCCTATCAGACCTTGTAGTCATTGCAGATAATATTCTAATCTTTGGTGACTTTAATATTCACATGGAAAAGTCCACAGACCCACTCCAAAAGGCTTTTGGAGCCATCATCGACTCAGTGGGTTTGTCCAACATGTCTCTGGACCCACTCACTCTCACAGTCATACGCTGGACCTAGTTTTGTCCCATGGAATAAATGTTGTGGATCTTAATGTTTTTTCCTCATAATCCTGGACTATCAGACCACCATTTTATTACGTTTGCAGGTACAGCAAATAATCACTCAGACCCCAACCAAGGAACATCAAAGTCGTGCTATAAATTCACAGACAACACAAAGATTCCTTGATGCCCTTCAGACTCCCTCTGCCTACCCAAGGACGCCAGAGGACAAAAATCCGTTAACCACCTAACTGAGGATCTCAATTTAACCTTGCGCAATACCCTAGATGCAGTTGCACCCCTAAAAACTAAAAAAATGTCTCATAAGAAACTAGCTCCATGGTACACAGAAAATACCCGAGCTCTGAAGCAAGCTTCAGAAAATTGGAACGGAAATGGCGCCACCAAACTGGAAGTCTTCCGACTAGCTTGGAAGGATGGTACCGTGCAGTACCGAAGAGCCCTTACTGCTGCTCGATCGTCCTATTTTCTAACTTAATTGAGGAGAAAATAAGAACAATCGAAATTCCTTTTTGATACTGTGGCAAAGCTAACTAAAAGCAGCATTCCCCAAGAGGATGACTTGCACTTTAGCAGTGATAAATTCATGAACTTCTTTGAAAAGATTATGATTATTAGAAAGCAAATTACGGACTCCTCTTTAAACCTGCGTATTCCTCCAAACCTCAGTTGTCCTGAGTCTGCACAACTCTGCCAGGACCTAGGATCAGAGAGACGGCTCAAGTGTTTTAGTACTATATCTCTTGACACAATGATGAAAATAATCATGGCCTCTAAACCTTCAAGCTGTATACTGGACCCTATTCCAACTAAACTACTGAAGAGCTGCTTCCCTGTGCTTGGCCTCCTATGTTGAACATAATAAACGGCTCTCTATCCACTGGATGTGTACCAAACTCACTAAAAGTGGCAGTAATAAAGCCTCTCTTGAAAAAGCCAAACCTTGACCCAGAAAATATAAAAAACTATCGGCCTATATCGAATCTTCCATTCCTCTCAAAGATTTTAGAAGGCTGTTGCGCAACAACTCTGCCTTCCTGAAGACAAACAATGTATACGAAATGCTTCAGTCTGGTTTTAGACCCCATCATAGCACTGAGACGGCACTTGTGAAGGTGGTAAATGACATTTTGATGGCATCGGACCGAGGGGCTCTGCATCTGTCCTCGTGCTCCTAGACCTTAGTGCTGCTTTTGATACCATCGATCACCACATTCTTTTGGAGATTGGAAACCCAAATTGGTCTACACGGACATGTTCTGGCCTGGTTTAGGTCTTATCTGTCGGAAAGATATCAGTTTGTCTCTGTGAATGGTTTGTCCTCTGACAAATCAACTGTACATTCGGTGTTCCTCAAGGTTCTGTTTTAGGACCACTATTGTTTTCACTATATATTTTACCTCTTGGGGATGTTATTCGAAAACATAATGTAAACTTTCACTGCTATGCGGATGACACACAGCTGTACATTTCAATGAAACATGGTGAAGCACCAAAATTGCCCTCGCTAGAAGCATGTTTCAGACATAAGGAAGTGGATGGCTGCAAACTTTCTACTATTAAACTTCGGACAAAACAGGGCGTTACTCTGGACCCTGATCTCTCTTTTGAAGAACATATCAAGACCATTTCGAGGACAGCTTTTTTCCATCTACGTAACATTGCAAAAATCAGAAACTTTCTGTCCAAAAATGATGCAGAAAAATTAATCCATGCTTTTGTCACTTCTAGGTTAGACTACTGCAATGCTCTATTTTCCGGCTACCCGGATAAAGCACTAAATAAACTTCAGTTAGTGCTAAATACGGCTGCTAGAATC
>NW_025761995.1:0-2118 GCF_021184085.1 Oncorhynchus gorbuscha
ACTAGGGGCTATTCCACTAGTGGCGAGTAGGGCTACTAGGGCCATTCCACTAGTGGCGAGTAGGGGTACTAGGGGCTATTCCACTAGTGGCGAGTAGGGTACTAGGGGCTATTCCACTTCAGTGGTGCAGCTAGGGGTACTAGGGGCTATTCCACTAGTGGCGAGTAGGGGTACTAGGGGCCATTCCAATCTAGTGGCTGAGTCAGGGGTACTAGGGGCTATTCCACTAGTGGCTAGCTCGGGTACTAGGGGCTATTCCACTAGTGGCTGAGCTCAGGGCACTAGGGCCATTCCACTAGTGGCGGTAGGGCATCGGGATAGCTAATTAGGGGCTATTCCACTAGTGGCTGAGCTAGGGGTACTAGGGGCTATTCCAATTAGTGGCGAGTAGGGCAACTAGGGCCATTCACTAGTGGTGAGTAGGGCATAGGGCCATTCCACTAGTGCGTGAGTCGGGCAACTAGGGGCTATTCCACTAGTGGTGAGTCGGGTACTAGGGGCTATTCCACTAGTGGTGAGCTAGGGGTACTAGGGCTATTCCACTAGTGGTGAGTCGGGGTACTAGGGGCCATTCCACTAGTGGTGAGTCGGGTACTAGGGGCTATTCCACTAGTGGCTGAGTCGGGGCAACTAGGGGCTATTCCACTAGTGGCGAGTAGGGGTACTAGGGGCTATTCCACTAGTGGCGAGTCGGGGCACTAGGGGCTATTCCACTAGTGGTGAGTCAGGGGTACTAGGGCCATTCCACTTAGTGGTGAGTAGGGTACTAGGGGCTATTCCACTAGTGGTGAGTCGGGGTACTAGGGGCTATTCCACTAGTGGTGAGTAGGGGTACTAGGGGCTATTCCACTAGTGGTGAGTCGGGGTACTAGGGGCTATTCCACTAGTGGTGAGTCGGGGTACTAGGGCTATTCCAATTAGTGGTGAGTCGGGGTACTAGGGGCTATTCCACTAGTGGTGAGTCGGGGTACTAGGGGCTATTCCACTAGTGGTGAGTCGGGGTACTAGGGGCTATTCCACTAGTGGTGAGTCGGGGTACTAGGGGCTATTCCACTAGTGGTGAGTCGGGGTACTAGGGGCTATTCCACTAGTGGTGAGTCGGGGTACTAGGGGCTATTCCACTAGTGGTGAGTCGGGGTACTAGGGGCTATTCCACTAGTGGTGAGTCGGGGTACTAGGGGCTATTCCACTAGTGGTGAGTCGGGGTACTAGGGGCTATTCCACTAGTGGTGAGTCGGGGTACTAGGGGCTATTCCACTAGTGGTGAGTAGGGGTACTAGGGCTATTCCACTAGTGGTGAGTCGGGGTACTAGGGGCTATTCCACTAGTGGTGAGTGAGTCGGGTACTAGGGGCTATTCCACTAGTGGTGAGTCGGGGTACTAGGGGCTATTCCACTAGTGGTGAGTCAGGGTACTAGGGGCTATTCCACTAGTGGTGAGTCGGGGTACTAGGGGCTATTCCACTAGTGGTGAGTCGGGGTACTAGGGGCTATTCCACTAGTGGTGAGTCGGGGTACTAGGGGCTATTCCACTAGTGGTGAGTAGGGGTACTAGGGGCTATTCCACTAGTGGTGAGTCGGGGTACTAGGGGCTATTCCACTAGTGGTGAGTCGGGGTACTAGGGGCTATTCCACTAGTGGTGAGTCGGGGTACTAGGGGCTATTCCACTAGTGGTGAGTCGGGGTACTAGGGGCTATTCCACTAGTGGTGAGTCGGGGTACTAGGGGCTATTCCACTAGTGGTGAGTCGGGGTACTAGGGGCTATTCCACTAGTGGTGAGTCGGGGTACTAGGGGCTATTCCACTAGTGGTGAGTCGGGGTACTAGGGCTATTCCACTAGTGGTGAGTCGGGGTACTAGGGGCTATTCCACTAGTGGTGAGTCGGGGTACTAGGGCTATTCCACTAGTGGTGAGTCGGGGTACTAGGGGCTATTCCACTAGTGGTGAGTCGGGGTACTAGGGCTATTCCACTAGTGGTGAGTCAGGGTACTAGGGGCTATTCCACTAGTGGTGAGTCAGGGGTACTAGGGGCTATTCCACTAGTGGCGAGTCAGGGTACTAGGGGCTATTCCACTAGTGGTGAGTAGGGTACTAGGGGCTATTCCACTAGTGGTGAGT
>NW_025761996.1:0-2117 GCF_021184085.1 Oncorhynchus gorbuscha
AAAGTGGTGCACTATAGGGAATAGGGCTTGGTCTAAAGTAGTGCACTATGGCAGGGATAGCCTGGTCTGGGCAAGAAAACCCAGGGATAGGGCTCTGGTCTGAAAGTAGTGCACCATACAGGGTAGGGCTTTGGCTCTAAAGTAAAGATCATAGGAATAGGCCAGCCCAGTAGTGCCTAGGAATAGGCTCCTGGTCTTTAAAGTGAGTCACCACACAGGGGTATAGGGCTCTGGTCTAAAGTAGAAAATATTGCTAAAAGGAAATAGGTCCCGGCGAAGTAGTTCACTATATAGGGAATAGGGTTCCACTGTGGATCATATAGGGTTTGTAAAGCAGAAGTTGTTTTGTTTTCACCCGAAGACCGACGGCAACCTGCTTGGGTCGAGAAAGACTTTCTACTAATTAACAAAAGGCATTATGCTGGACACTGGATACAGTAAACCAGGACGAGATCGGTAAACCAGGAACAGATGCTCTGCTCAGGAACAGATAGTAAACCAGGAACAGATAGTAAACCAGGAACAGATAGTAAACCGAAAGATAGTAAACCAGGAACAGATAGTAAACCAGGAACAGATAGTAAACCAGATAGATAGTAAACCAGGAACAGATAGTAAACCAGGAACAGATAGTAAACCAGGAACAGATAGTAAACCAGGAACAGATAGTAAACCAGGATAGTAAACCAGGAACAGATAGTAAACCAGGAACAGATAGTAAACCAGATAGTAAACCAGGAACAGATAGTAAACCAGGACCAGATAGTAAACCAGGAACAGATAGTAAACCGGGAACAGATAGTAAACCAGATAGTAAACCAGGAACAGATAGTAAACCAGGAACAGATAGTAAACCAGGAACAGATAGTAAACCAGGAACAGATAGTAAACCAGGAACAGATAGTAAACCAGGAACAGATAGTAAACCAGGAACAGATAGTAAACCGGGAACAGATAGTAAACCAGGAACAGATAGTAAACCAGGAACAGATAGTAAACCAGGAACAGATAGTAAACCAGGAACAGATAGTAAACCAGGAACAGATAGTAAACCGGGATAGTAAACCAGGAACAGATAGTAAACCAGGAACAGATAGTAAACCGGGATAGTAAACCAGGAACAGATAGTAAACCAGGAACAGATAGTAAACCAGGAACAGATAGTAAACCGGGATAGTAAACCAGGAACAGATAGTAAACCGGGAACAGATAGTAAACCAGGATAGTAACCAGGAACAGATAGTAAACCAGGAACAGATAGTAAACCAGGAACAGATAGTAAACCAGGAACAGATAGTAAACCAGGAACAGATAGTAAACCAGGAACAGATAGTAAACCAGGAACAGATAGTAAACCAGGAACAGATAGTAAACCAGGAACAGATAGTAAACCAGGAACAGATAGTAAACCGGGAACAGATAGTAAACCAGGAACAGATAGTAAACCAGATAGTAAACCAGGAACAGATAGTAAACCAGGAACAGATAGTAAACCAGGAACAGATAGTAAACCGGGAACAGATAGTAAACCAGGAACAGATAGTAAACCAGGAACAGATAGTAAACCAGGAACAGATAGTAAACCAGGAACAGATAGTAAACCAGGAACAGATAGTAAAACCAGATAGTAAACCAGGAACAGATAGTAAACCCAGGAACAGATAGTAAACCAGGAACAGATAGTACAGGACCAGATAGTAAACCAGGAACAGATAGTAAACCAGGAACAGATAGTAAACCAGGAACAGATAGTAAACCAGGAACAGATAGTAAACCAGGAACAGATAGTAAACCAGGAACAGATAGTAAACCAGGAACAGATAGTAAACCAGGAACAGATAGTAAACCAGGAACCAGATAGTAAACCGGAGGAACGAGATAGTAAACCAGGAACAGATAGATAAACCAGGAACAGATAGTAAACCAGGAACAGATAGTAAACCAGGAACAGATAGTAAACCAGGAACAGATAGTAAACCAGGAACAGATAGTAAACCAGGAACAGATAGTAAACCAGGAACAGATAGTAAACCAGATAGTAAACCAGGAACAGATAGTAAACCAGGAACGATAGTAAACCAGGAACAGATAGTAAACCGAACAGATAGTAAACCAGG
>NW_025761998.1:0-2114 GCF_021184085.1 Oncorhynchus gorbuscha
TAGTCTCATAACTAGCTGTGGATTCAGGCAGTGGTTTAGTTCTATGAACTAGCTGGATTCGGCAGTGGTTTAGTCTCTATAACTAGCTGTGGATTCGGGCAGTGGTTTAGTCTCTATAACTAGCTGTGGATTCAGGCAGTGGTTTAGTCTCTACAACTAGCTGTGGATTCAGGCAGTGGTTTAGTCTCTATAACTAGCTGTGGATTCGGGCAGTGGTTTAGTCTCTATAACTAGCTGTGGATTCAGGCAGTGGTTTAGTCTCTATAACTAACTGTGCATTCGGGCAGTGGTTTAGTCTCTATAACTAACTGTGCATTCGGGCAGTGGTTTAGTCTCTATAACTAACTGTGCATTCGGGCAGTGGTTTAGTCTCTATAACTAGCTGTGCATTCGGGCAGTGGTTTAGTCTCTATAACTAACTGTGCATTCGGGCAGTGGTTTAGTCTCTAACTGGGGATTCAGGCAGTGGTTTAGTCTCTATAACTAACTGTGCATTCGGGCAGTGGTTTAGTCTCTAACTGGGGATTCGGGCAGTGGTTTAGTCTCTATAACTAGCTGTGGATTCGGGCAGTGGTTTAGTCTCTATAACTAGCTGTGGATTCAGGCAGTGGTTTAGTCTCTATAACTAGCTGTGGATTCAGGCAGTGGTTTAGTCTCTATAACTAACTGTGCATTCGGGCAGTGGTTTAGTCTCTAACTGGGGATTCAGGCAGTGGTTTAGTCTCTATAACTAGCTGTGCATTCGGGCAGTGGTTTAGTCTCTATAACTAGCTGTGGATTCAGGCAGTGGTTTAGTCTCTATAACTAACTGTGCATTCGGGCAGTGGTTTAGTCTCTATAACTAGCTGTGCATTCGGGCAGTGGTTTAGTCTCTATAACTAGCTGTGGATTCAGGCAGTGGTTTAGTCTCTATAACTAACTGTGCATTCGGGCAGTGGTTTAGTCTCTATAACTAACTGTGCATTCGGGCAGTGGTTTAGTCTCTATAACTAGCTGTGGATTCAGGCAGTGGTTTAGTCTCTATAACTAGCTGTGCATTCGGGCAGTGGTTTAGTCTCTATAACTAGCTGTGGATTCAGGCAGTGGTTTAGTCTCTATAACTAGCTGTGCATTCGGGCAGTGGTTTAGTCTCTATAACTAGCTGTGCATTCGGGCAGTGGTTTAGTCTCTATAACTAGCTGTGGATTCAGGCAGTGGTTTAGTCTCTATAACTAGCTGTGGATTCAGGCAGTGGTTTAGTCTCTATAACTAGCTGTGGATTCAGGCAGTGGTTTAGTCTCTATAACTAGCTGTGGATTCAGGCAGTGGTTTAGTCTCTATAACTAACTGTGCATTCGGGCAGTGGTTTAGTCTCTATAACTAACTGGGGATTCAGGCAGTGGTTTAGTCTCTATAACTAACTGTGGATTCGGGCAGTGGTTTAGTCTCTATAACTAACTGTGGATTCGGGCAGTGGTTTAGTCTCTATAACTAGCTGTGGATTCAGGCAGTGGTTTAGTCTCTATAACTAGCTGTGGATTCGGGCAGTGGGCCGGGGTGAGTGGCCCCGTTACCTCTGAGGAATGTTCGGTGACCTTTCGACCCCACCAGACTCCAAGGGTGTTAGCCCCACTGACAGCACACACACACACACACACACACACACACACACACACACACACACACACACACACACACACACACACACACACACACACACACACACACACACACACACACACACACACACACACACACACACACACACACACACACACACACATCACAGGCTGCAGCAGAGCAGAGGCCATTTGGGTGCCCCCAACAAATTATTTCCCCCCTACCTTCCCCCCCTACTCTATCTCCCTACCCCCATCCTCTACCCTACCGCCTACACCCCCTACACTACCTGTCCCTACCCTATCCCCTACCCTACTTGTCCCTACTCCCTACCCTACCTGTCCCTACCCTACCTATCCCTACCCCTACCCTACCTGTCCCAACTCTACCCCCTACCCTACCCTTCTCTACTCTCTACCCCTACCCTCTCTACTCCCTACCCTACCCTACTCTACTCCCCTACCATACCCTTCTACCCCCACCTCTACTCTTTCTTACTCCCTACCCTACCCTAC
>NW_025761999.1:0-2114 GCF_021184085.1 Oncorhynchus gorbuscha
TCTGTTCACCTCCCCAGCCCTCCCACTAGCCATCCTCTCTGTTCACCTCCCAGCCCTCCCATAGCCACTGTCTCTGTTCACCTCCCCAGCCCTCACCACTAGTCACTGTCTCTGTTCACCTCCCCAGCCCTCACCACTAGTCACTGTCCCTGTTCCACTCCCCAGCCCTCACCACTAGTCACTGTCTCTGTTCACCTCCCAGCCCTCCCATAGCCACTGTCTCTGTTCACCTCCCAGCCCTCACCACTAGTCACTGTCTCTGTTCACCTCCCAGCCCTCACCACTAGTCACTGTCTCTGTTCACCTCCCAGCCCTCACCACTCAGTCACTGTCTCTGTTCACCTCCCAGCCCTCACCACTAGTCACTGTCTCTGTTCACCTCCCCAGCCCTCACCACTAGTCACTGTCTCTGTTCACCTCCCCAGCCCTCACCACTAGTCACTGTCTCTGTTCACCTCCCCAGCCCTCACCACTAGTCACTGTCTCTGTTCACCTCCCCAGCCCTCACCACTAGTCACTGTCTCTGTTCACCTCCCAGCCCTCACCACTAGTCACTGTCTCTGTTCACCTCCCAGCCCTCACCACTAGTCACTGTCTCTGTTCACCTCCCCAGCCCTCACCACTAGTCACTGTCTCTGTTCACCTCCCCAGCCCTCACCACTAGTCACTGTCTCTGTTCACCTCCCCAGCCCTCACCACTAGTCACTGTCTCTGTTCACCTCCCCAGCCCTCACCACTAGTCACTGTCTCTGTTCACCTCCCCAGCCCTCACCACTAGTCACTGTCTCTGTTCACCTCCCCAGCCCTCACCACTAGTCACTGTCTCTGTTCACCTCCCCAGCCCTCACCACTAGTCACTGTCTCTGTTCACCTCCCCAGCCCTCACCACTAGTCACTGTCTCTGTTCACCTCCCAGCCCTCACCACTAGTCACTGTCTCTGTTCACCTCCCAGCCCTCACCACTAGTCACTGTCTCTGTTCACCTCCCAGCCCTCACCACTAGTCACTGTCTCTGTTCACCTCCCCAGCCCTCACCACTAGTCACTGTCTCTGTTCACCTCCCCAGCCCTCACCACTAGTCACTGTCTCTGTTCACCTCCCAGCCCTCACCACTAGTCACTGTCTCTGTTCACCTCCCCAGCCCTCACCACTAGTCACTGTCTCTGTTCACCTCCCCAGCCCTCACCACTAGTCACTGTCTCTGTTCACCTCCCCAGCCCTCACCACTAGTCACTGTCTCTGTTCACCTCCCCAGCCCTCACCACTAGTCACTGTCTCTGTTCACCTCCCCAGCCCTCACCACCTAGTCACTGTCTCTGTTCACCTCTCCAGCCCTCACCACTAGCTCACTGTCTCTGTTCACCTCCCCAGCCCTCACCACTGTCACTGTTCTGTTCACCTCCCAGCCCTCACCACTAGTCACTGTCTCTGTTCACCTCCCCAGCCCTCACCACTAGTCACTGTCTCTGTTCACCTCCCAGCCCTCACCACTAGTCACTGTCTCTGTTCACCTCCCCAGCCCTCACCACTAGTCACTGTCTCTGTTCACCTCCCCAGCCCTCACCACTAGTCACTGTCTCTGTTCACCTCCCCAGCCCTCACCACTAGTCACTGTCTCTGTTCACCTCCCCAGCCCTCACCACTAGTCACTGTCTCTGTTCACCTCCCAGCCCTCACCACTAGTCACTGTCTCTGTTCACCTCCCCAGCCCTCACCACTAGTCACTGTCTCTGTTCACCTCCCCAGCCCTCACCACTAGTCACTGTCTCTGTTCACCTCCCCAGCCCTCACCACTAGTCACTGTCTCTGTTCACCTCCAGACCCTCACCACTAGTTACTGTCTCTGTTCACCTCCCAGCCCTCACCACTAGTCACTGTCTCTGTTCACCTCCCAGCCCTCACCACTATTAGCCACTGTCTCTGTTCACCTCCGAGCCCTCACCACTAGTCCTGTCTCTGTTCACCTCCCCAGCCCTTCCCGCTAGCCACTGTCTCTGTTCACCTCCCCAGCCCTCCCATAGCCACTGTCTCTGTTCACCTCCCAGCCCTCCCATAGCCAATGTCTCTGTTCACCTCCCCAGCCCTCCCATAACCACTGTCTCTGTTCACCTCCC
>NW_025762000.1:0-2113 GCF_021184085.1 Oncorhynchus gorbuscha
TTATGCTGAGGTAGGAGTCTAGGTAGGGTTATATTATATATGTATATTATGCTGAGGTAGGGTCTGGTAGGGTTATATTGTATATATATATTATGCTGAGGTAGGGTCTGGTAGGGTTATATTATATATATATATATATTATGCTGAGGTAGGGTCTGGTAGGGTTATATTATATATATATTATACTGAGGTAGGGTCTGGGAGGGTTATATGTATATATATATATTATGCTGAGGTAGGGTCTGGTAGGGTTATATTATATATATATATATCATGCTGAGTAGGTCTGGTAGGGTTATATATATATATATATATTATGCTGAGGTAGGGTCTGGTAGGGTTATATTATATATATATATATATATATTATGCTGAGGTAGGGTCTGGGAGGGTTATATTATATATATATATTATGCTGAGGTAGGGTCTGGGAGGGTTATATTATATATATATATTATGCTGAGGTAGGTCTGGTAGGGTATATATTATATATATATATATACTGAGGTAGGGTCTGGTAGAGTTATATTATATATATATATTATAGCTGAGGTAGGGTCTGGGAGGGTTATATTATATATATATATTATACTGAGGTAGGGTCTGGGAGGGTTATATTATATATATATATTATACTGAGGTAGGGTCTGGGAGGGTTATATTATATATATATATTATGCTGAGGTAGGGTCTGGGAGGATTATATTATATATATATATTATGCTGAGGTAGGGTCTGGTAGGGTTATATTATATATATATTATGCTGAGGTAGGGTCTGGTAGGGTTATATTATATATATATATATATGCTGAGGTAGGGTCTGGGAGGGTTATATTATATATATATATTATACTGAGGTAGGGTCTGGGAGGGTTATATTATATATATATATATATGCTGAGGTAGGGTCTGGTAGGGTTATATTATATATATATATTATGCTGAGGTAGGGTCTGGTAGGGTTATATTATATATATATATATTATGCTGAGGTAGGGTCTGGTAGGGTTATATTTATATATATATATTATGCTGAGGTAGGGTCTGGGTAGGGTTATATATATATATATATTATACTGAGGTAGGGTCTGGTAGGGTATATATTATATATATATATTATACTGAGGTAGGGTCTGGTAGGGTTATATTATATATATATATTATGCTGAGGTAGGGTCTGGTAGGGTTATATTATAATATATAATTATACTGAGGTAGGGTCTGGTAGGGTTATATTATATATATATATTATGCTGAGGTAGGGTCTGGTAGGGTTATATTATATATATATATTTATAGCTGAGGTAGGGTCTGGTAGGGTTATATTATATATATATTATACTGAGGTAGGGTCTGGTAGGGTTATATTATATATATATATTATGCTGAGGTAGGGTCTGGTAGGGTTATATTATATATATATATTATGCTGAGGTAGGGTCTGGTAGGGTTATATTATATATATATTATACTGAGGTAGGGTCTGGTAGGGTTATATATATATATATATTATACTGAGGTAGGGTCTGGTAGGGTTATATTATATATATATATTATGCTGAGGTAGGGTCTGGTAGGGTTATATTATATATATATTATGCTGAGGTAGGGTCTGGTAGGGTTATATTATATATATATTATACTGAGGTAGGGTCTGGGAGGGGTTATATTATATATATATTATGCTGAGGTAGGGTCTGGTAGGGTTATATTATATATATATTATGCTGAGGTAGGGTCTGGTAGGGTTATATTATATATATATTATGCTGAGGTAGGGTCTGGTAGGGTTATATTATATATATATTATGCTGAGGTAGGGTCTGGTAGGGTTATATTATATATATATTATGCTGAGGTAGGGTCTGGGAGGGTTATATTATATATATATATTATGCTGAGGTAGGGTCTGGTAGGGTTATATTATATATATATATTATGCTGAGGTAGGGTCTGGTAGGGTTATATTATATATATATTATACTGAGGTAGGGTCTGGTAGGGTTATATTATATATATATATTATGCTGAGGTAGGGTCTGGTAGGGTTATATTATATATATATATTATGCTGAGGTAGGGTCTGGGAGGGTTATATTATATATATATAT
>NW_025762001.1:0-2113 GCF_021184085.1 Oncorhynchus gorbuscha
ATCACACTGTTTACAATGAGTTGTATCTGTTCTATTAATCAAACTGTTTACAATGAGTTGTATCTGTTCTATTAATCACACTGTTTACAATGAGTTGTATCTGTTCTATTAATCACACTGTTTACAATGAGTTGTATCTGTTCTATTAATCACACTGTTTACAATGAGTTGTATCTGTTCTATTAATCAAACTGTTTACAATGAGTTGTATCTGTTCTATTAATCAAACTGTTTACAATGAGTTGTATCTGTTCTATTAATCAAACTGTTTACAATGAGTTGTATCTGTTCTATTAATCACACTGTTTACAATGAGTTGTATCTGTTCTATTAATCACACTGTTTACAATGAGTTGTATCTGTTCTATTAATCACACTGTTTACAATGAGTTGTATCTGTTCTATTAATCACACTGTTTACAATGAGTTGTATCTGTTCTATTAATCACACTGTTTACAATGAGTTGTATCTGTTCTATTAATCACACTGTTTACAATGAGTTGTATCTGTTCTATTAATCAAACTGTTTACAATGAGTTGTATCTGTTCTATTAATCACACTGTTTACAATGAGTTGTATCTGTTCTATTAATCACACTGTTTACAATGAGTTGTATCTGTTCTATTAATCACACTGTTTACAATGAGTTGTATCTGTTCTATTAATCAAACTGTTTACAATGAGTTGTATCTGTTCTATTAATCACACTGTTTACAATGAGTTGTATCTGTTCTATTAATCAAACTGTTTACAATGAGTTGTATCTGTTCTATTAATCACACTGTTTACAATGAGTTGTATCTGTTCTATTAATCAAACTGTTTACAATGAGTTGTATCTGTTCTATTAATCACACTGTTTACAATGAGTTGTATCTGTTCTATTAATCAAACTGTTTACAATGAGTTGTATCTGTTCTATTAATCACACTGTTTACAATGAGTTGTATCTGTTCTATTAATCACACTGTTTACAATGAGTTGTATCTGTTCTATTAATCACACTGTTTACAATGAGTTGTATCTGTTCTATTAATCACACTGTTTACAATGAGTTGTATCTGTTCTATTAATCAAACTGTTTACAATGAGTTGTATCTGTTCTATTAATCACACTGTTTACAATGAGTTGTATCTGTTCTATTAATCAAACTGTTTACAATGAGTTGTATCTGTTCTATTAATCACACTGTTTACAATGAGTTGTATCTGTTCTATTAATCACACTGTTTACAATGAGTTGTATCTGTTCTATTAATCACACTGTTTACAATGAGTTGTATCTGTTCTATTAATCAAACTGTTTACAATGAGTTGTATCTGTTCTATTAATCACACTGTTTACAATGAGTTGTATCTGTTCTATTAATCACACTGTTTACAATGAGTTGTATCTGTTCTATTAATCACACTGTTTACAATGAGTTGTATCTGTTCTATTAATCAAACTGTTTACAATGAGTTGTATCTGTTCTATTAATCAAACTGTTTACAATGAGTTGTATCTGTTCTATTAATCACACTGTTTACAATGAGTTGTATCTGTTCTATTAATCACACTGTTTACAATGAGTTGTATCTGTTCTATTAATCACACTGTTTACAATGAGTTGTATCTGTTCTATTAATCAAACTGTTTACAATGAGTTGTATCTGTTCTATTAATCACACTGTTTACAATGAGTTGTATCTGTTCTATTAATCAAACTGTTTACAATGAGTTGTATCTGTTCTATTAATCACACTGTTTACAATGAGTTGTATCTGTTCTATTAATCACACTGTTTACAATGAGTTGTATCTGTTCTATTAATCAAACTGTTTACAATGAGTTGTATCTGTTCTATTAATCAAACTGTTTACAATGAGTTGTATCTGTTCTATTAATCACACTGTTTACAATGAGTTGTATCTGTTCTATTAATCACACTGTTTACAATGAGTTGTATCTGTTCTATTAATCACACTGTTTACAATGAGTTGTATCTGTTCTATTAATCACACTGTTTACAATGAGTTGTATCTGTTCTATTAATCAAACTGTTTACAATGAGTTGTATCTGTTCTATTAATCACACTGTTTACAATGAGTTGTATCTGTTCTATTAATCA
>NW_025762002.1:0-2112 GCF_021184085.1 Oncorhynchus gorbuscha
AATCACCCACAAACACACAGTGAAACCCAGTCTACCTAAGTATGATTCTCAATCAGAGACAACTAATGACACCCTGCCTCTGATTGAGAACCATACTAGGCCGAAACATAGAAATACCCAAATCATAGAAAAACAAACATAGACTGCCCACCCAACTCACGCTCTGACCATACGAACTAAATAAAGGTCAGAACGTGACAGTACCCCCCCCCCCCAAAGGTGCGGACTCCGGCCGCAAAACCTTGACCTATAGGGGAGGGTCTGGGTGGGCGTCTGTCCGGCGGTGGGGGTTCTGGCGCGGGACGCGGACCCACTTCACAATTGTCTTAGTCCGCCTTATTGTCCGCCTCCGTGGCTTTCTCACCATGGCCACCCTTATCAATGACCCCACTGGACAGAGGGGCAGCTCTGGACAGAGGGGGACTGGCGCCTCTGGGCAGAGGGGCTCTGGTGCCTCAGACTCTGGCAGCGGCGCCGGACAGGCGGGACACTCCGGCAGCGGCGCCTGGGACAGGGGGGACCACCTGCAGGGAGGAGACAGAGGGTCAGCCTGGTGCGTGGGGCTGCCACAGGAACCACCAGGCTGGAGATTTCTCAGGAGGCTTTTGGTGGGAAGAAGGACCGGGCTGTGGGGGGCACTGGAGCTCTGGTGCGCAACCTTGGCACCACTTCCCCAGGCTGGACAACTATTCTGGCGGACCCTCCAGAGTGCAGGCTGGGTTGAACAGGCTGTTGAGTAGCTGCAGGAGATCTAGTGCTTACTACCCGCACCTCTCCCTTAGGCTCCACTCCCATTTGCCGAGCACGGCGGAGCGCAGGCAGAGGATGCACTGCCCCCTCCCAGCGCCCGGAGACACAGCACGCAGAGCCGGCGAGGATAACCTGGACCAAAACTGCGCACCGGCGACCAGACCCGCTGAGCAGGCACCATACGCCCTGGCTCAATGCCACACTCGCATGGCACTTTCAGGGGGCTGCCCTATAGCGCACCGGGCTATGGGCACGCACTGGCGACACTGCGCTTAACCGCATAACACGGTGCCTGACCAGTAATGCGCTGCTTATCATAAGCATGATGAGTGAGCTCAGGTCTGCTACCTGGCTTAGTACCACACCAGTGTGCCCCCACCCAAAAAAATTTGGGGCTGCCTCTCGTACCTGTCACACTGCCGTGCTGGCTTCGGGCCAACCTCATTCTCCTGTAACCTTCCTTGCACTGTTCCATCGAATCCCATGCGGGCCCGGGCACTCTCCCTGGGTCGACCGCCCACCTGTCTATCTCCTCCCAAGTTGTGTAGTTCAGATTCTGCTCTGATGCTGGCCGCTGTTGTTGCTGCTGCTGCTGCTGTTGTTGCTCGCTGCTGTTTACCACGCCGCTTGGTCCGAGTTGGGTGGTGATTCTGTAATAATTTCCTCCTCTTCTTCCGAAGAGGAGAGGCGAAACGGGATCAGAGGACCAATATGCGGCGTGGTAAGTGTCCATGGTTCTTTTTAATACGTTAAGGTACACATGAACAACTGACTACAAAAAACAAGAAATGTGAAAACTCAAAACAGTCCTATCTTGTGCAATCACAGAGACAGGAACACTCACCCACAAAACACACAGTGAAACCCAGGCTACCCACAAGTATGATTCTCAATCAGAGACAACTAATGACTTCACCTGCCTCTGATTGAGAACCATACTAGGCCGAAACATAGAAATACCCAAATCATAGAAAAACAAACATAGACTGCCCACCCAACTCACGCCCTGACCATACTAACTAAATACAAAACACAGGAAATAAAGGTCAGAACGTGACAGTTATACTCACAGACATCATTCAAACAGTTTTAGAAACTTCAGAGTGTTGTCTATCCAAATATACTAATAATATGCATATATTAGCTACTAGGACTGAGTAGCAGGCAGTTTACTCTGGGCACCTCTGGGCACCGTATTCATCCAAGCTACTCAATACTGCCCCCAGCCATAATGAGTTTTAAGGAATAGGCACTGGCTGGAATGTGGTTTTAACCAATCAGCATTCAGGATTAGACACATTCGTTGTATAAAGTGGTAATAAAAATATTAGTGAACCAACAATTATTACAATATACATACAA
>NW_025762003.1:0-2112 GCF_021184085.1 Oncorhynchus gorbuscha
CAGGAAGTAGGAGTTTAGTCCAGTGTAGAAACACACTGGTCAGCAGGAAGTAGGAGTTTAGTCTAGTAAATGTAAGTGTAGAAACACACGGTCAGCAGGAAGTAGGAGTTTATTCTAGTGTAGAACACACGGTCAGCAGGAAGTAGGAGTTTAGTCTAGTGTAGAAACACACGGTCAGCAGGAAGTAGGAGTTTAGTCTAGTGTAGAACACACGGTCAGCAGGAAGTAGGAGTTTAGTCTAGTGTAGAACACACGGTCAGCAGGAAGTAGGAGTTTAGTCTAGTGTAGAACACACGGTCAGCAGGAAGTAGGAGTTTAGTCTAGTGTAGAACACACGGTCAGCAGGAAGTAGGAGTTTAGTCTAGTGTAGAACACACGGTCAGCAGGAAGTAGGAGTTTAGTCTAGTGTAGAACACACGGTCAGCAGGAAGTAGGAGTTTAGTCTAGTGTAGAACACACGGTCAGCAGGAAGTAGGAGTTTAGTCTAGTGTAGAACACACGGTCAGCAGGAAGTAGGAGTTTAGTCTAGTGTAGAACACACGGTCAGCAGGAAGTAGGAGTTTAGTCTAGTAAATGCAAATGTAGTGTAGAACACACGGTCAGCAGGAAGTAGGAGTTTAGTCTAGTGTAGAACACACGGTCAGCAGGAAGTAGGAGTTTAGTCTAGTGTAGAACACACGGTCAGCAGGAAGTAGGAGTTTAGTCTAGTGTAGAACACACGGTCAGCAGGAAGTAGGAGTTTAGTCTAGTGTAGAACACACGGTCAGCAGGAAGTAGGAGTTTAGTCTAGTGTAGAACACACGGTCAGCAGGAAGTAGGAGTTTAGTCTAGTGTAGAACACACGGTCAGCAGGAAGTAGGAGTTTAGTCTAGTGTAGAACACACGGTCAGCAGGAAGTAGGAGTTTAGTCTAGTGTAGAACACACGGTCAGCAGGAAGTAGGAGTTTAGTCTAGTGTAGAACACACGGTCAGCAGGAAGTAGGAGTTTAGTCTAGTGTAGAACACACGGTCAGCAGGAAGTAGGAGTTTAGTCTAGTGTAGAACACACGGTCAGCAGGAAGTAGGAGTTTAGTCTAGTGTAGAACACACGGTCAGCAGGAAGTAGGAGTTTAGTCTAGTGTAGAACACACGGTCAGCAGGAAGTAGGAGTTTAGTCTAGTGTAGAACACACGGTCAGCAGGAAGTAGGAGTTTAGTCTAGTGTAGAACACACGGTCAGCAGGAAGTAGGAGTTTAGTCTAGTGTAGAACACACGGTCAGCAGGAAGTAGGAGTTTAGTCTAGTGTAGAACACACGGTCAGCAGGAAGTAGGAGTTTAGTCTAGTAAATGTAGTGTAGAACACACGGTCAGCAGGAAGTAGGAGTTTATTCTAGTGTAGAACACACGGTCAGCAGGAAGTAGGAGTTTATTCTAGTGTAGAACACACGGTCAGCAGGAAGTAGGAGTTTAGTCTAGTGTAGAACACACGGTCAGCAGGAAGTAGGAGTTTAGTCTAGTGTAGAACACACGGTCAGCAGGAAGTAGGAGTTTAGTCTAGTGTAGAACACACGGTCAGCAGGAAGTAGGAGTTTAGTCTAGTGTAGAACACACGGTCAGCAGGAAGTAGGAGTTTAGTCTAGTGTAGAACACACGGTCAGCAGGAAGTAGGAGTTTAGTCTAGTGTAGAACACACGGTCAGCAGGAAGTAGGAGTTTAGTCTAGTGTAGAACACACGGTCAGCAGGAAGTAGGAGTTTAGTCTAGTGTAGAACACACGGTCAGCAGGAAGTAGGAGTTTAGTTCTAGTGTAGAACACACGGTCAGCAGGAAGTAGGAGTTTAGTCTAGTGTAGAACACACGGTCAGCAGGAAGTAGGAGTTTAGTCTAGTGTAGAACACACGGTCAGCAGGAAGTAGGAGTTTAGTCTAGTGTAGAACACACGGTCAGCAGGAAGTAGGAGTTTAGTCTAGTGTAGAACACACGGTCAGCAGGAAGTAGGAGTTTAGTCTGAGTGTATGAGAACACACGGTCAGCAGGAAGTAGGAGTTTAGTCTAGTGTAGAACACACGGTCAGCAGGAAGTAGGAGTTTAGTCTAGTGTAGAACACACGGTCAGCAGGAAGTAGGAGTTTAGT
>NW_025762004.1:0-2111 GCF_021184085.1 Oncorhynchus gorbuscha
CTACACCTGTTAGTCTATCCGGACCTACACCTGTTAGTCTATCCTGACCTACACCTGTTAGTCTATCCTGACCTACACCTGTTGAGTCTATCCTGACCTACACCTGTTAGTCTATCCGGACCTACACCTGTTAGTCTATCCTGACCTACACCTGTTAGTCTATCCTGACCTACACCTGTTAGTCTATCCTGACCTACACCTGTTAGTCTATCCTGACCTACACCTGTTAGTCTATCCTGACCTACACCTGTTAGTCTATCCTGACCTACACCTGTTAGTCTATCCTGACCTACACCTGTTAGTCTATCCTGACCTACACCCTGTTAGTCTATCCTGACCTACACCTGTTAGTCTATCCTGACCTACACCTGTTAGTCTATCCTGACCTACACCTGTTAGTCTATCCTGACCTACACCTGTTAGTCTATCCTGACCTACACCTGTTAGTCTATCCTGACCTACACCTGTTAGTCTATCCTGACCTACACCTGTTAGTCTATCCTGACCTACACCTGTTAGTCTATCCTGACCTACACCTGTTAGTCTATCCTGACCTACACCTGTTAGTCTATCCTGACCTACACCTGTTAGTCTATCCTGACCTACACCTGTTAGTCTATCCTGACCTACACCTGTTAGTCTATCCTGACCTACACCTGTTAGTCTATCCTGACCTACACCTGTTAGTCTATCCTGACCTACACCTGTTAGTCTATCCTGACCTACACCTGTTAGTCTATCCTGACCTACACCTGTTAGTCTATCCTGACCTACACCTGTTAGTCTATCCTGACCTACACCTGTTAGTCTATCCTGACCTACACCTGTTAGTCTATCCTGACCTACACCTGTTAGTCTATCCTGACCTACACCTGTTAGTCTATCCTGACCTACACCTGTTAGTCTATCCTGACCTACACCTGTTAGTCTATCCTGACCTACACCTGTTAGTCTATCCTGACCTACACCTGTTAGTCTATCCTGACCTACACCTGTTAGTCTATCCTGACCTACACCTGTTAGTCTATCTGACCTACACCTGTTAGTCTATCCTGACCTACACCTGTTAGTCTATCCTGACCTACACCTGTTAGTCTATCCTGACCTACACCTGTTAGTCTATCCTGACCTACACCTGTTAGTCTATCCGGACCTACACCTGTTAGTCTATCCTGACCTACACCTGTTAGTCTATCCTGACCTACACCTGTTAGTCTATCCTGACCTACACCTGTTAGTCTATCCTGACCTACACCTGTTAGTCTATCCTGACCTACACCTGTTAGTCTATCCTGACCTACACCTGTTAGTCTATCCTGACCTACACCTGTTAGTCTATCCTGACCTACACCTGTTAGTCTATCCTGACCTACACCTGTTAGTCTATCCTGACCTACACCTGTTAGTCTATCCGGACCTACACCTGTTAGTCTATCCTGACCTACACCTGTTAGTCTATCCTGACCTACACCTGTTAGTCTATCCTGACCTACACCTGTTAGTCTATCCTGACCTACACCTGTTAGTCTATCCTGACCTACACCTGTTAGTCTATCCTGACCTACACCTGTTAGTCTATCCTGACCTACACCTGTTAGTCTATCCTGACCTACACCTGTTAGTCTATCCTGACCTACACCTGTTAGTCTATCCTGACCTACACCTGTTAGTCTATCCTGACCTACACCTGTTAGTCTATCCTGACCTACACCTGTTAGTCTATCCTGACCTACACCTGTTAGTCTATCCTGACCTACACCTGTTAGTCTATCCTGACCTACACCTGTTAGTCTATCCTGACCTACACCTGTTAGTCTATCCTGACCTACACCTGTTAGTCTATCCTGACCTACACCTGTTAGTCTATCCTGACCTACACCCTCGTTAGTCTATCCTGACCTACACCTGTTAGTCTATCCTGACCTACACCTGTTAGTCTATCCTGACCTACACCTGTTAGTCTATCCTGACCTACACCTGTTAGTCTATCCTGACCTACACCTGTTAGTCTATCCTGACCTACACCTGTTGGTCTATCCTGACCTACACACTGTTAGTCTATCCGGACCCTACACCTGTTAGTCTATCCTGACCTACACCTGCTAGTCTAT
>NW_025762005.1:0-2110 GCF_021184085.1 Oncorhynchus gorbuscha
GGTTTGGGGCACAGGGGAGGGTAGTGGGTTTTTTGGGGCACAGGGGAGGGTAGTGGGTTTTTGGGGCACAGGGGAGGGTAGTGGGTTTTTTGGGGCACAGGGGAGGGTAGTGGGTTTTTGGGGCACAGGGGAGGGTAGTGGGTTTTTGGGGCACAGGGGAGGGTAGTGGGTTTTGGGGCACAGGGGAGGGTAGTGGGTTTTTGGGGCACAGGGGAGGGTAGTGGGTTTTTGGGGCACAGGGGAGGGTAGTGGGTTTTTGGGGCACAGGGAGGGTAGTGGGTTTTTGGGGCACAGGGGAGGGTAGTGGGTTTTGGGGCACAGGGGAGGGTAGTGGGTTTTGGGGCACAGGGGAGGGTAGTGGGTTTTTGGGGCACAGGGAGGGTAGTGGGTTTTTGGGGCACAGGGGAGGGTAGTGGGTTTTTGGGGCAGGGGAGGGTAGTGGGTTTTGGGGCACAGGGGAGGGTAGTGGGTTTTGGGGCACAGGGGAGGGTAGTGGGTTTTTGGGGCACAGGGGAGGGTAGTGGGTCTTTTGGGGCACAGGGAGGGTAGTGGGTTTTGGGGCACAGGGGAGGGTAGTGGGTTTTTTGGGGCACAGGGGAGGGTAGTGGGTTTTTGGGGCACAGGGAGGGTAGTGGGTTTTGGGGCACAGGGAGGGTAGTGGGTTTTTGGGGCACAGGGAGGTAGTGGGTTTTGGGCACAGGAGGGTAGCTTTTGGGGCACAGGGGAGGGTAGTGGGTTTTTGGGGCACAGGGGAGGGTAGTGGGTTTTGGGGCACAGGGGAGGGTAGTGGGTTTTGGGGCACAGGGGAGGGTAGTGGGTCTTTTGGGGCATGGGGAGGGTAGTGGGTTTTTGGGGCACAGGGAGGGTAGTCGGTTTTTTGGGGCACAGGGGAGGGTAGTGGGTTTTTTGGGGCACAGGGGAGGGTAGTGGGTTTTTGGGGCACAGGGGAGGGTAGTGGGTTTTTTGGGGCACAGGGGAGGGTAGTGGGTCTTTTGGGGCACAGGGGAGGTAGTGGGTTTTGGGGCACAGGGGGAGGTAGTGGGTTTTTGGGGCACAGGGGAGGGTGAGTGGGTTTTTGGGGCTGGGGAGGGTAGTGGGTCTTTTAGAGGCACAGGGAGGGTAGTGGGTTTTGGGGCACAGGGGAGGGTAGTGGGTTTTTTGGGGCACAGGGGAGGGTAGTGGGTTTTTGGGGCACAGGGGAGGGTAGTGGGTTTTGGGGCACAGGGAGGGTAGTAGGTCTTTTGGGGCTGGGGAGGGTAGTGGGTTTTGGGGCACAGGGAGGGTAGTCGGTTTGGGGCACAGGGGAGGGTAGTGGGTTTTTGGGGCACAGGAGGGTAGTGGGTTTTGGGGCACAGGGGAGGGTAGTGGGTTTTTGGGGCACAGGGGAGGTAGTGGGTTTTTGGGGCACAGGGGGGGTAGTGGGTTTTTGGGGCACAGGGGAGGGTAGTGGGTTTTGGGGCACAGGGGAGGGTAGTGGGTTTTTGGGGGCAGGGGAGGGTAAGTGGGTTTTTTAGTGGGTCTTTTTTTGGGGAGGGTAGTGGGTTTTTGGGGCTAGAGCACAGGAGGGTAGTGGGTTTTTGGGGCACAGGGGAGGTAGTGGTTTTTAGGGCACAGGGAGGGAGGGGGTAGTGGGTTTTGGGGCACAGGGGAGGGTAGTGGGTTTTAGGGCACAGGGGAGGGAGTGGGTCTTTTGGGGCACAGGGGAGGGTAGTGGGTTTTGGGGCACAGGGGAGGGTAGTGGGTTTTGGGGCACAGGGGAGGGTAGTGGGTTTTTGGGGCTGAGGGGAGGTAGTGGGTTTTAGGGCACAGAGGAGGTAGTGGGTCTTTTGGGGCACAGGGGAGAATTGGTTTTGGGGCTGGGGAGGGTAGTGGGTCTTTTGGGGCACAGGGAGGGTAGTGGGTTTTTTGGGGGGGGAGGGTAGTGGGTCTTTTGGGGCACAGGGGGAGGGTAGTGGGTCTTTTGGGGCACGGGGAGGTAGTGGGTTTTGGGGCACAGGGAGGTAGTGGGTCTTTTGGGGCACAGGGGAGGGTAGTGGGTTTTTGGGGCACAGGGAGGGTAGTGGGTCTTTTGGGGCACAGGGAGGGTAGTGGGTTTTTGGGGCACAGGGGA
>NW_025762006.1:0-2109 GCF_021184085.1 Oncorhynchus gorbuscha
AGACAATATAGACAAACCAACTCACCTGTCTTCAGCGGCTAGCTCGATGCTAAAGTCAGACAATATAGACAAACCAACTCACCTGTCTTCACGGCTAGCTCGATGCTAAAGTCAGACAATATAGACAAACCAACTCACCTGTCTTCACGGCTAGCTCGATGCTAAAGACAGACAATATAGACAAACCAACTCACCTGTCTTCACGGCTAGCTCGATGCTAAAGTCAGACAATATAGACAAACCAACTCACCTGTCTTCACGGCTAGCTCGATGCTAAAGTCAGACAATATAGACAAACCAACTCACCTGTCTTCACGGCTAGCTCGATGCTAAAGTCAGACAATATAGACAAACCAACTCACCTGTCTTCACGGCTAGCTCGATGCTAAAGTCAGACAATATAGACAAACCAACTCACCTGTCTTCATGGCTAGCTCGATGCTAAAGTCAGACAATATAGACAAACCAACTCACCTGTCTCCGCGGCGAGCTCGATGCTAAAGACAGACAATATAGACAAACCAACTCACCTGTCTTCACGGCTAGCTCGATGCTAAAGTCAGACAATATAGACAAACCAACTCACCTGTCTTCACGGCTAGCTCGATGCTAAAGTCAGACAATATAGACAAACCAACTCACCTGTCTTCACGGCTAGCTCGATGCTAAAGTCAGACAATATAGACAAACCAACTCACCTGTCTTCACGGCTAGCTCGATGCTAAAGTCAGACAATATAGACAAACCAACTCACCTGTCTTCACGGCTAGCTCGATGCTAAAGTCAGACAATATAGACAAACCAACTCACCTGTCTTCACGGCTAGCTCGATGCTAAAGACAGACAATATAGACAAACCAACTCACCTGTCTTCACGGCTAGCTCGATGCTAAAGTCAGACAATATAGACAAACCAACTCACCTGTCTTCACGGCTAGCTCGATGCTAAAGTCAGACAATATAGACAAACCAACTCACCTGTCTTCACGGCTAGCTCGATGCTAAAGACAGACAATATAGACAAACCAACTCACCTGTCTTCACGGCTAGCTCGATGCTAAAGTCAGACAATATAGACAAACCAACTCACCTGTCTCCGCGGCTAGCTCGATGCTAAAGTCAGACAATATAGACAAACCAACTCACCTGTCTTCACGGCTAGCTCGATGCTAAAGTCAGACAATATAGACAAACCAACTCACCTGTCTCCACGGCTAGCTCGATGCTAAAGACAGACAATATAGACAAACCAACTCACCTGTCTTCACGGCTAGCTCGATGCTAAAGTCAGACAATATAGACAAACCAACTCACCTGTCTTCACGGCTAGCTCGATGCTAAAGTCAGACAATATAGAACAAACCAACTCACCTGTCTTCATGGCTAGCTCGATGCTAAAGTCAGACAATATAGACAAACCAACTCACCTGTCTTCACGGCTAGCTCGATGCTAAAGTCAGACAATATAGACAAACCAACTCACCTGTCTCCGCGGCTAGCTCGATGCTAAAGTCAGACAATATAGACAAACCAACTCACCTGTCTCCGCGGCTAGCTCGATGCTAAAGTCAGACAATATAGACAAACCAACTCACCTGTCTTCACGGCTAGCTCGATGCTAAAGTCAGACAATATAGACAAACCAACTCACCTGTCTTCGCGGCTAGCTCGATGCTAAAGTCAGACAATATAGACAAACCAACTCACCTGTCTCCACGGCTAGCTCGATGCTAAAGTCAGACAATATAGACAAACCAACTCACCTGTCTCCGCGGCTAGCTCGATGCTAAAGTCAGACAATATAGACAAACCAACTCACCTGTCTTCACGGCTAGCTCGATGCTAAAGTCAGACAATATAGACAAACCAACTCACCTGTCTTCACGGCTAGCTCGATGCTAAAGTCAGACAATATAGACAAACCAACTCACCTGTCTTCACGGCTAGCTCGATGCTAAAGACAGACAATATAGACAAACCAACTCACCTGTCTTCATGGCTAGCTCGATGCTAAAGTCAGACAATATAGACAAACCAACTCACCTGTCTCCGCGGCTAGCCTCGATGCTAAAGACAGACAATATAGACAAACCAACTCACCTGTCTCCG
>NW_025762007.1:0-2108 GCF_021184085.1 Oncorhynchus gorbuscha
CAGGGCATACTAGGTCAGGGCATACTGGGTCAGGACATACTGGGTCAGGGCATACTGGGTCATACTAGATCAGGGCATTCATACTGGGTCAGGGCATACTGGGTCATACTAGGTCAGGGCATACTGGGTCAGGACATACTGGGTCATGGACATACTGGGTCAGGGCATACTGGGTCATACTAGATCAGGACATACTGGGTCATACTAGATCAGGACATACTGGGTCAGGGCATACTGGGTCAGGGCATACTGGGTCATACTAGATCAGGACATACTGGGTCATACTAGATCAGGGCATACTGGGTCAGGGCATACTGGGTCAGGAGCATACTGGGTCAGGAGCATACTAGGTCAGGACATACTGGGTCAGGGCATACTGGGTCAGGGCATACTGGGTCAGGCATACTGGGTCATACTAGATCAGGACATACTGGGTCATACTAGATCAGGACATACTGGGTCAGGGCATACTAGGTCAGGGCATACTGGGTCAGGGCATACTGGGTCAGGGCATACTGGGTCAGGGCATACTGGGTCATACTAGATCGGGTCATACTAGATCAGGACATACTGGGTCAGGGCATACTAGGTCAGGGAATACTCGGTCAGGGCATACTGGGTCATACTAGATCAGGACATACTGGGTCATACTAGATCAGGACATACTGGGTCAGGGCATACTGGGTCAGGGCATACTGGGTCAGGGCATACTGGGTCATACTAGATCAGGACATACTGGGTCATACTAGATCAGGACATACTGGGTCAGGACATACTAGGTCAGGGCATACTGGGTCAGGACATACTGGGTCAGGGCATACTAGGTCAGGGCATACTGGGTCATACTAGATCAGGACATACTGGGTCATACTAGATCAGGACATACTGGGTCAGGGCATACTAGGTCAGGGCATACTGGGTCAGGGCATACTGGGTCAGGACATACTGGGTCAGGGCATACTGGGTCATACTAGATCAGGGCATACTGGGTCAGGGCATACTGGGTCAGGGCATACTGGGTCAGGCATACTAGATCAGGACATACTGGGTCATACTAGATCAGGACATACTGGGTCATACTAGATCAGGACATACTGGGTCAGGGCATACTGGGTTAGGAAATACTAGGTCAGGGCATACTGGGTCATACTAGATCAGGGCATACTGGGTCAGGGCATACTGGATCAAACTAGATCAGGACATACTAGGTCAGGACATACTAGATCAGGGCATACTGGGTCAGGGCATACTGGGTCAAACTAGATCAGGACATACTAGGTCAGGACATACTGGGTCAGGAAATACTAGGTCATACTAGGTCAGGACATACTGGGTCAGGGCATACTGGGTCATACTAGGTCAGTAAATACTGGGTCAGGACATACTGGATCAGGGCATACTGGGTCAGGGATACTGGGTCATACTGGGTCAGGAGCATACTGGGTCAGGGCATACTGGGTCAGGACATACTGGGTCAGGACATACTGGGTCATACTAGGTCAGGGCATACTGGGTCAGGACATACTGGGTCATACTAGGTCAGGGCATACTGTTGTCAGGGCATACTGGTCATACTAGATCAGGACATACTGGGTCATACTAGATCAGGACATACTGGGTCAGGGCATACTAGGTCAGGGCATACTGGGTCAGGGCATACTGGGTCATACTAGATCAGGACATACTGGGTCATACTCAGATCAGGGCATACTGGGTCAGGGCATACTGGGTCAGACTCAGTTGGTAGAGCATGGCTTGCTCAGTTGGTGGGTTGGGTTCGAGGACCACCATCACCCGTGATGTATGCACACATGACTAAGTCGCTTTGGATAAAAGCGTCTGCTAAATGGCATATATATTATTACTAGGTCAGGACATACTAGGTCAGGACATACTGGGTCAGGGGCATACTGGGTCAGGGCATACTAGGTCAGGGCATACTGGGTCATACTAGATCAGGACATACTGGGTCATACTAGATCAGGACATACTGGGTCAGGGCATACTGGGTCAGGGCATACTGGGTCAGGGCATACTGGGTCATACTAGATCAGGACATACTGGGTCATACTAGATCAGGACATACTGGGTCAGGGCATACTAGGTCA
>NW_025762008.1:0-2106 GCF_021184085.1 Oncorhynchus gorbuscha
ATAGCCTATACTACACTACACTACCTATAGCCTACTCTACACTACCTATAGCCTATACTACACTACCTATAGCCTATACTACACTACACTACACTACCTATAGCCTACTCTACACTACCTATAGCCTATACTACACTACCTATAGCCTACACTACACTACCTATAACCTATACTACACTACACTACCGATAGACTATACTACACTACCTATAGCCTATACTACACTACACTACCTATAGCCTATACTACACTACATATAGCCTACTCTACACTACCTATAGCCTACACTACACTACCTATAGCCTATACTACACTACCTATAGCCTATACGACACCACACTACCTATAGCCTATACTACACTACACTACCTATAACCTATACTACACTAGCTATAGCAACAACCATGTAAGCATCATCACAGGTATACACACCACACACTGGTTCATGTGGGGGCTCTGAGTAATAGCTTCTCAGGATTGAGTTTACGTATGTACCATAGGGAGTCACAGAGTGCAGAAAATGATTGCCATGATTGCAGGGGGGAAAATGTGTCTCCTTTTGAAATGTGCCTCAAATTATAACAGTTTCGGGATTATTATTGGTTCCCTAAGACAAGGTTTCCCAAACTCGGTCCTCGGGGTTAGGGGTTAGGGTTAGGTTAAGGTTTACGGGTTAGGTTAAGGTTTACAGGTTAGGGTTAGGTTAAGGAGTTAGGGAGTTGAGTTAAGGGTTAGGGGTTAGGTTAAGGGTTAGGGGTTAGGGTTAGGTTAAGGTTTAGGGGTTAGGTTAAGGGTTAGAGGTTAGGTTAAGGGTTAGAGGTTAGGGTTAGGTTAAAGGTTAGAGGTTAGGGTTAGGTTAGGGGTTAGGGTTAGGTTAGGGGTTAGGTTAAGGTTTAGGGTTAGGTTAGGGGTTAGGTTAAGGTTTAGGGTTAGGTTAGGGCTTAGGGTTAGGTTGGGGGTTAGGGGTTAGGTTAGGGGTTAGGTTAGGGTTAGGTTAAGGGGTTAGGTTAAGGGTTAGGGGTTCATTTGGGGGGTTTAGGGGTTAGGTTAGGGGGTTAGGTTGAGGGTTAGGGGTTAGGTTAGGGGTTAGGTTAAGGGTTGGGTTAGGGGTTAATTTGGGGGTTAGGGGCTAGGTTAGGGGTTAGGGTTAGGTTACGGGTTAGGGGTTCGGGGTTAGGTTGGGGGTTAGGGTTAGGTTAAGGGTTAGGGGTTGGGTTAAGGAGTTAGTTGTTAGGGTTAGGTTAAGGAGTTAGGGGTTAGGGTTAGGATTTAGGGGTTAGGTTAAGGGTTATGGGTTAGGTGTTAGGTTAAGGGTTAGGGGTTAGGAGTTAGTGGTTAGGGTTTAGGAGTTATGGTTAGGTTAGGGTTAGGGTTAGGGGTTAGAGGTTAGGGTTAGATTAAGGTTTAGGGGTTAGGGTTAAGAGTTAGGGTTAGGTTAAAGGTTTAGGTGTTAGGAGTTGGGGTTAAGGTTAGGGGTTAGGGTTAGGGGTTAGGGTTAGGAGTTAGGGTTAGGTTGAGGTTTAGGAGAAAATAGGACTTTGAATAGGAATCAATTGTTTGTTCCCCACAAGGATAGTAAAGCACGTGATGTGTGTTGGTCCTTTACATCTGTCACCTCTCTGTTCAGAGGAGGCTGAGAGTGACTGATAGGGTGCTGAGGAGGCTGAGGTGACTGATAGTGGTGCAGAGGAGGCTGAGGTGACTGATAGGGGTGCAGAGGAGGCTGAGGTGACTGATAGGGTGCGGAGGAGGCTGAGAGTGACTGATAGGGTGCGGAGGAGGCTGAGGTGACTGATAGGGTGCGGAGGAGGCTGAGGTGACTGATAGGGTGCGGAGGAGGCTGAGTGACTGATAGGGTGCGGAGGAGGCTGAGGTGACTGATAGGGTGCGGAGGAGGCTGAGGTGACTGATAGGGGTGCGGAGGAGGCTGAGGTGACTGATAGGGTGCGGAGGAGGCTGAGGTGACTGATAGGGTGCGGAGGAGGCTGAGGTGACTGATAGGGTGCGGAGGAGGCTGAGGTGACTGATAGGGTGCGGAGGAGGCTGAGGTGACTGATAGGGTGCGGAGGAGGCTGAGGTGACTGATAGGGTGCGGAGGAGCTGAGG
>NW_025762009.1:0-2104 GCF_021184085.1 Oncorhynchus gorbuscha
TCTGTCTCATTCTATCTACCTCTCTCTAGTACCGCCCAACATAGAGTTGTCTGTCTCATTCTATCTACTCTCTCTAGTACCTCTCAACTAGGTTGTCTGTCTCATTCTATCTACCTCTCTCTAGTACCTCTCAACTAGAGTTGTCTGTCTCATTCTATCTACCTCTCTCTAGTACCTCTCAACTAGAGTTGTCTGTCTCATTCTATCTACCTCTCTCTAGTACCTCTCAACTAGAGTTGTCTGTCTCATTCTATCTACCTCTCTCTAGTACCTCTCAACTAGAGTTGTCTGTCTCATTCTATCTACCTCTCTCTAGTACCTCTCAACTAGAGTTGTCTGTCTCATTCTATCTACCTCTCTCTAGTACCTCTCAACTATGAGTTGTCTGTCTCATTCTATCTTACCTCTCTCTAGTACCTCTCAACTAGAGTTGTCTGTCTCATTCTATCTACCTCTCTCTAGTACCTCTCAACTAGAGTTGTCTGTCTCATTCTATCTACCTCTCTCTAGTACCTCTCAACTAGAGTTGTCTGTCTCATTCTATCTACCTCTCTCTAGTACCTGCTCAACTATGAGTTGTCTGTCTCATTCTATCTACCTCTCTCTAGTACCTCTCAACTAGAGTTGTCTGTCTCATTCTATCTACCTCTCTCTAGTACCTCTCAACTAGAGTTGTCTGTCTCATTCTATCTACCTCTCTCTAGTACCTCTCAACTAGAGTTGTCTGTCTCATTCTATCTACCTCTCTCTAGTACCTCTCAACTAGAGTTGTCTGTCTCATTCTATCTACCTCTCTCTAGTACCTCTCAACTAGAGTTGTCTGTCTCATTCTATCTACCTCTCTCTAGTACCTCTCAACTAGAGTTGTCTGTCTCATTCTATCTACCTCTCTCTAGTACCTCTCAACTAGAGTTGTCTGTCTCATTCTATCTACCTCTCTCTAGTACCTCTCAACTAGAGTTGTCTGTCTCATTCTATCTACCTCTCTCTAGTACCTCTCAACTAGAGTTGTCTGTCTCATTCTATCTACCTCTCTCTAGTACCTCTCAACTAGAGTTGTCTGTCTCATTCTATCTACCTCTCTCTAGTACCTCTCAACTAGAGTTGTCTGTCTCATTCTATCTACCTCTCTCTAGTACCGCCCAACATAGAGTTGTCTGTCTCATTCTATCTACCTCTCTCTAGTACCTCTCAACTAGAGTTGTCTGTCTCATTCTATCTACCTCTCTCTAGTACCGCCCAACATAGAGTTGTCTGTCTCATTCTATCTACCTCTCTCTAGTACCTCTCAACTAGAGTTGTCTGTCTCATTCTATCTACCTCTCTCTAGTACCGCCCAACTATGAGTTGTCTGTCTCATTCTATCTACCTCTCTCTAGTACGGCCCAACATGAGTTGTCTGTCTCATTCTATCTACCTCTCTCTAGTACGGCCCAACATGAGTTGTCACACCGGGACATAACACGTTGTCTTTGAAACACACACACACACACACACACACACACACACACACACACACACACACACACACACACACACACACACACACACACACACACACACACACACCACACACACACACACACACACACACACACACACACACACACACACACACACACACACACACACACACACACGCACCCTGTTTATATTAAAACCTAGGGAGCATTACCACTTCTCTCTCTGTCTCTCTCTTTAGGTTCCTCTGTCTCTCTGTGTCTCTCTCTCTTTGTGTCTCTCTCTCTGTGTCTCTACACTCTCTCTCTGGGCTCTTTCCTCTCTCTCTCTCTTTCTTTCTCTCTCTCTCTCTCTCTCTCTCTCTCTCTCTCTCTCTCTCTCTCCTCACTTCTGAGCATATATTTCAGGTAAGCTCTATTCCCTAACTGCCAGCTATAAGCCTTACTAGCAGACTAGGAGGGGTGTGTGTGGTTGTTTGATTGACAGAGTGGGAGAAAGAAAAAGGTGTGTGTGTGTGTGTGGGTGTGGGTGTGGGTGGTGTGTGTGTTCAAGACAACGTGTTATGTCCCGGTGTGTGTAAATAACACCGCTCTTCAGGACTCTAAAGGAATAGCACGCAGACTCACATCATTACACACACACA
>NW_025762010.1:0-2103 GCF_021184085.1 Oncorhynchus gorbuscha
CCACTGTCTCAGTAAGTACTGCAGTGATGCTCGCTTCCTCTGTCTCAGTAAGTACTGCAGTGATGCTCTTTTCCTCTGTCTCAGTAAGTACTGCAGTGATGTTCACTTCCTCTGTCTCTCAATAAGTCCTGCAGTGATGTTTACTTCCTTCTGCCTCTCAGTAAGTCCTGCACGTGATGTTCACTTCCTCTGTCTCTCAGTAAGTCCTGCAGTGATGTTCACTTCCTCTATCTCTCAGTAAGTCCTGCAGTGATGTTCACTTCCTCTGTCTTTCAGTAAGTACTGCAGTGATGTTCACTTCCACTGTCTCAGTAAGTACTGCAGTGATCCTCGTTTCCTCTGTCTCAGTAAGTACTGCAGTGATGCTCTTTTCCTCTGTCTCAGTAAGTCCTGCAGTGATGTTCACTTCCTCTGTCTCTCAGTAAGTCCTGCAGTGATGTTCACTTCATCTGCCTCTCAATAAGTCCTGCACGTGATGTTCACTTCCTCTGTCTCTCAGTAAGTCCTGCACTGATGTTCACTTCCTCTGTCTCTCAGTAAGTCCTGCACTGATGTTCACTTCCTCTGTCTCTCAGTAAGTACTGCAGTGATGTTAACTTCCTCTGCCTCTCAGTAAGTACTGCACGTGATGCTCTTTTCCTCTGTCTCTCAGTAAGTCCTGCAGTGATGTTCACTTCCTCTGCCTCTCAATAAGTCCTGCACGTGATGTTCACTTCCTCTGTCTCTCAGTAAGTCCTGCACTGATGTTCACTTCCTCTGTCTCTCAGTAAGTCCTGCACTGATGTTCACTTCCTCTGTCTCTCAGTAAGTCCTGCAGTGATGTTCACTTCCTCTGTCTCTCAGTAAGTCCTGCACTGATGTTCACTTCCTCTGCCTCTCAGTAAGTACTGCAGTGATGTTCACTTCCTCTATCTCTCAGTAAGCCCTGCAGTGATGTTCACTTCCTCTGTCTCTCAGTAAGTCCTGCAGTGATGTTCACTTCCTCTGTCTCTCAGTAAGTCCTGCAGTAATGTTCACTTCCTCTGTGTCTCAGTAAGTACTGCAGTGATGTTCACTTCCACTGTCTCAGTAAGTACTGCAGTGATGCTCGTTTCCTCTGTCTCAGTAAGTACTGCAGTGATGCTCTTTTCCTCTGTCTCAGTAAGTACTGCAGTGATGTTCACTTCCTCTGTCTCAATAAGTACTGCAGTGATGTTAACTTCCTCTGCCTCTCAGTAAGTACTGCACGTGATGCTCTTTTCCTCTGTCTCTCAGTAAGTCCTGCAGTGATGTTCACTTCCTCTATCTCTCAGTAAGTCCTGCAGTGATGTTCACTTCCTCTGTCTCTCAGTAAGTACTGCAGTGATGTTCACTTCCACTGTCTCAGTAAGTACTGCAGTGATCCTCGCTTCCTCTGTCTCAGTAAGTACTGCAGTGATGCTCTTTTCCTCTGTCTCAGTAAGTCCTGCAGTGATGTTCACTTCCTCTGTATCTCAGTAAGTACTGCAGTGATGTTCACTTCTTCTGTCTCTCAGTAAGTACTGCAGTGATGTTCACTTCCTCTGTCTCTCAGTAAGTCCTGCAGTGACGTTTACTTCCTCTGTCTCTCAGTAAGTCCTGCAGTGATGTTCACTTCCTCTGTCTCTCAGTAAGTCCTGCAGTGATGTTCACTTCCTCTGTCTCCCAGTAAGTCCTGCACTGATGGCTCTTTTCCTCTGTCTCTCAGTAAGTCCTGCAGTGATGCTCTTTTCCTCTGTCTCTCAGTAAGTACTGCAGTGATGTTCACTTCCTCTGTCTCAGTAGGTACTGCAGTGATGTTCACTTCCTCTGTCTCTCAGTAAGTACTGCAGTGATGTTCACTTCCTCTGTCTCTCAGTAAGTACTGCAGTGATGTTCACTTCCTCTGTCTCAGTAAGTACTGCAGTGATGTTCACTTCCTCTGTCTCAGTAAGTCCTGCAGTGATGTTCACTTCCACTGTCTCAGTAAGTACTGCAGTGATGCTCTTTTCCTCTGTCTCAGTAAGTACTGCAGTGATGCTCTTTTCCTCTGTCTCAGTAAGTACTGCAGTGATGATCTTTTCCTCTGTCTCAGTAAGTACTGCAGTGATGTTCATTTCCTCTGTC
>NW_025762011.1:0-2102 GCF_021184085.1 Oncorhynchus gorbuscha
TTTAAACCATTTTCACAAAAAGTGATTTTTTATATTTATTTTTTCACAAAAAGTTTTTTTGACTTGATTTTTTCGTGACTTAAAACAGTGACCCTGGACATGCCGAATTGGCGACATTCTGAAAGGACCCCAAAAATAATTTTAAACCATTTTCACAAAAAGTGATTTTTAACTTATTTTTTCACAAAAGTGATTTTTTACATTTATTTTTTCACAAAAAGTGATTTTTTAAATTGATTTTTTTCGTGACTTAAAAACAGTGACGCCGGACATGCCGAATTGGCGACATTCTGGAAAGGACCCCAAAAATAATTTTAAACCATTTTCACAAAAAGTGATTTTTTATATTTATTTTTTCACAAAAGTGTTTTTTTTTTGTTTTTTTCGTGACTTAAAAACGGTGACCCCGGACATGCCGAATTGGCGACATTCTGAAAGGACCCCAAAATGATTTTAAACCATTTTCACAAAAAGTGATTTTTTACATTTATTTTTTCACAAAAAGTTTTTTTTTTTGTTTTTCAGACTTAAAAACGGTGACCCCGACATGCCGAATTGGCGACATTCTGAAAGGACCCCAAAAATGATTTTAAACCATTTTCACAAAAAAGTGATTTTTTACATTTATTTTTTAAAAGTTTTTTTGTTGGGACTTAAAAACGGTGACCCCGACAGCCGAATTGGCGACATTCTGAAAGGACCCCAAAAATGATTTTAACCATTTGCCACAAAAAGTGATTTTACATTTATTTTTTCACAAAAAGTGATTTTTTAAATTGATTTTTTCGTGACTTAAAAACAGTGACCTGGACATGCCGAATTGGGACATTCTTTAGCGACCCCAAAATAATTTTAAACCATTTTCACAAAAAGTGATTTTTACATTTTATTTTTTTCACAAAAAGACATTCTGAAAGGACCTGAAAATAATTTTTTTTACATTTATTTTTTCACAAAAAGTGTGATTTTTAAATTGATTTTTTATATTTTTTTTTGACTTAAAAACAGACGCCGGACATGCCGAATTGGCGACATTCTGGAAAGGACCAAAATAATTTTAAACCATTTTCACAAAAAAGTGATTTTTTACATTTTTTTTTTTTCACAAAAAGACATTCTGATTTTTACATTTATTTTTTTCACAAAAGTGATTTTTAAATTGATTTTTTTTCAGACCATTTTCACAAAAAATTTTTTTTTTTCACTTAAAAACGGTGACGCCGGACATGCCGAATTGGCGATATTCTGAAAGTGACCCCAAAAATAATTTTAAACCATTTTCACAAAAAAGTGATTTTTTATATTTATTTTTTTCACAAAAAGTGTTTTTTTGTTTTTTTCGTGACTTAAAATCAGGACCCCCCCGGACATGCCGAATTGGCGACACTTGAAAGGACCCCAAAATGATTTTAAAAACCATTTTCACAAAAAAGTGATTTTTTACATTTATTTTTTCACAAAAGTGTTTTTTTTTTGTTTTTTTCTGCGGACTTAAAAACGTGTGGACCTAGACATGCCGAATTGGCGACATTCTGAAAGGACCCCAAAAATGATTTTAAACCATTTTCACAAAAAAAGTGATTTTACATTTATTTTTTCACAAAAAGTTTTTTTGTTGTTTTTTTCGTGACTTAAAAACGGTGACCCCGGATATGCCTGACCATGCATATTCTGAAAGGACCCAAAAATAATTTTAAACCACATTTTCACAAAAAAGTGATTTTTAAATTTATTTTTTCACAAAAAAGTGATTTTTTTTTTTTTTTTTTCGTGACTTAAAAACGGTGACCCCGGACATGCCGAATTGGCGACATTCTGAAAGGACCCAAAATAATTTTCACAAAAACCATTTTCACAAAAAGTGATTTTTTAATTTATTTTTTCGTGACTTAAAAACAGTGACCCCGGACATGCCGAATTGGCGACATTCTGAAAGGACCCAAAAAATAATTTAAACCATTTTTTAAATGAATTTTTTTTCGTGACTTAAAAACAGTGACCACGGATACGCCGAATTGGCGACATTCTGAAAGGACCCCAAAATACCTTCAAACCATTTTCACAAAAAAAGTGATTTTTTACATTTTTATTTTTTCACAAAA
>NW_025762012.1:0-2102 GCF_021184085.1 Oncorhynchus gorbuscha
TGCGTGCGGTTGCTGTCATTTTCAACATCCACACCTAGAGCCTGAGCGCTGAGCTAGGCTGAAAAATCATCATCTTAAACTGGCTGTTTTGGGCTGATTTTGAACCTTCAAGCTTTTTCTTTTCACGAAACATTAATATCTCTCTCATCTCTATTCTACATTTAACATTAATATCTCTTTCATCTCTACTCTACATTTAACATTAATATCTCTCATCTCTACTCTACATTTAACATTAATATCTCTTTCATCTCTATTCTACATTTAACATTAATATCTCTTCATCTCATCTACATTTAACATTAATATCTCTTTCATCTCCTACATTTAACATTAATATCTCTCTCATCTCTACATTTAACATTAATATCTCTCTCATCTATCTACATTTAACATTAATATCTCTTTCATCTCTACTCTACATTTAACATTAATATCTCTCATCTATTCTACATTTAACATTAATATCTCTTTCATCTCTATTCTACATTTAACATTAATATCTCTCTCATCTCTACATTTTAACATTAATATCTCTCATCTCTACATTTAACATTAATATCTCTTTCTGTCTCTATTCTACCATTTAACATTAATATCTCTCATCTCTACATTTAACATTAATATCTCTTTCATCTCTACATTTAACATTAATATCTCTCATCTCTACATTTAACATTAATATCTCTCTCATCTACATTTTAACATTAATATATCTCTCATCTCCTGCATTTAACATTAATATCTCTCTCATCTCTACATTTTTAACATTAATATCTCTCATCTCTATTCTACATTTTTAACATTAATATCTCTCATCTCTACATTTTAACATTAATATCATCTCTACATTTAACATTAATATCTCTTTTCATCTCTACATTTAACATTAATATTTTAACATTAATATCTCTCATCTCTACATTTAACATTAATATCTTTCTCTATCTCTACATTTAACATTAATATCTCTCATCTCATCTCTATTCTACATTTAACATTAATATCTCTTTCATCTCTACATTTAACATTAATATCTCTCTCATCTCTCATTTCATCTCATTCTACATTAACATTAATATCTCTCATCTCTATCTCTACATTTAACATTAATGATTTCTCTATCTCAGACATTAATATCTCTTTCATCTTACCTTACATTTAACATTAAGATCTTCTATCTTATTCTACATTTAACATTAATATTCCTCCATCTCTATTCTACATTTAACATTAATATCTTCATCTCTACATTTAACATTAATATCTCTTTCATCTCTACATTTAACATTAATATCTCTCTCATCTCTACATTTAACATTAATATCTCTCTCATCTCTACATTTAACATTAATATCTCTCTCATCTCTACATTTAACATTAATATCTCTCTCATCTCTACATTTAACATTAATATCTCTTTCATCTCTATTCTACATTTAACATTAATATCTCTCTCATCTCTACATTTAACATTAATATCTCTCTCATCTCTACATTTAACATTAATATCTCTTTCATCTCTATTCTACATTTAACATTAATATCTCTCTCATCTCTACATTTAACATTAATATCTCTCTCATCTCTACATTTAACATTAATATCTCTCTCATCTCTACATTTAACATTAATATCTCTTTCATCTCTACTCTACATTTAACATTAATATCTCTTTCATCTCTACTCTACATTTAACATTAATATCTCTCTCATCTCTATTCTACATTTAACATTAATATCTCTCATCTCTATTCTACATTTAACATTAATATCTCTCATCTCTACATTTAACATTAATATCTCTTTCATCTCTATTCTACATTTAACATTAATATCTCTTTCATCTCTATTCTACATTTAACATTAATATCTCTCTCATCTCTATTCTACATTTAACATTAATATCTCTTTCATCTCTACATTTAACATTAATATCTCTTTCATCTCTACATTTAACATTAATATCTCTTTCATCTCTACTCTACATTTAACATTAATATCTCTTTCATCTCTATTCTACATTTAACATTAATATCTCTTTCATCTCTATTCTACATTTAACATTAATATCTCTTTCATCTCTATTCTACATTTAACAT
>NW_025762013.1:0-2101 GCF_021184085.1 Oncorhynchus gorbuscha
AGATTAACATGAATAAACCCTTTTCCTACTATACCCAGAGTCAGATTAACATGAATAAACCCTTTTCCTACTATACCCAGAGTCAGATTAACATGAATAAACCCTTTTCCTACTATACCCAGAGTCAGATTAACATGAATAAACCCTTTTCCTACTATACCCAGAGTCAGATTAACATGAATAAACCCTTTTCCTACTATACCCAGAGTCAGATTAACATGAATAAACCCTTTTCCTACTATACCCAGAGTCAGATTAACATGAATAAACCCTTTTCCTACTATACCCAGTCAGATTAACATGAATAAACCCTTTTCCTACTATACCCAGTCAGATTAACATGAATAAACCCTTTTCCTACTATACCCAGAGTCAGATTAACATGAATAAACCCTTTTCCTACTTACCCAGAGTCAGATTAACATGAATAAACCCTTTTCCTACTATACCCAGAGTCAGATTAACATGAATAAACCCTTTTCCTACTATACCCAGTCAGATTAACATGAATAAACCCTTTTCATACTTACCCAGAGTCAGATTAACATGAATAAACCCTTTTCCTACTATACCCAGAGTCAGATTAACATGAATAAACCATTTTCGTACTTACCCAGAGTCAGATTAACATGAATAAACCCTTTTCCTACTATACCCAGAGTCAGATTAACATGAATAAACCCTTTTCCTACTTACCCAGAGTCAGATTAACATGAATAAACCCTTTTCCTACTATACCCAGAGTCAGATTAACATGAATAAACCCTTTTCCTACTATACCCAGAGTCAGATTAACATGAATAAACCCTTTTCCTACTATACCCAGAGTCAGATTAACATGAATAAACCCTTTTCCTACTTACCCAGAGTCAGATTAACATGAATAAACCCTTTTCCTACTATACCCAGAGTCAGATTAACATGAATAAACCCTTTTCCTACTATACCCAGTCAGATTAACATGAATAAACCCTTTTCATACTTACCCAGAGTCAGATTAACATGAATAAACCCTTTTCCTACTATACCCAGAGTCAGATTAACATGAATAAACCCTTTTCCTACTTACCCAGAGTCAGATTAACATGAATAAACCCTTTTCCTACTATACCCAGTCAGATTAACATGAATAAACCCTTTTCCTACTATACCCAGAGTCAGATTAACATGAATAAACCCTTTTCCTACTTACCCAGAGTCAGATTAACATGAATAAACCCTTTTCCTACTATACCCAGAGTCAGATTAACATGAATAAACCCTTTTCCTACTATACCCAGAGTCAGATTAACATGAATAAACCCTTTTCCTACTTACCCAGAGTCAGATTAACATGAATAAACCCTTTTCCTACTATACCCAGAGTCAGATTAACATGAATAAACCCTTTTCCTACTATACCCAGAGTCAGATTAACATGAATAAACCCTTTTCCTACTATACCCAGAGTCAGATTAACATGAATAAACCCTTTTCCTACTATACCCAGAGTCAGATTAACATGAATAAACCCTTTTCCTACTATACCCAGTCAGATTAACATGAATAAACCCTTTTCCTACTATACCCAGAGTCAGATTAACATGAATAAACCCTTTTCCTACTATACCCAGAGTCAGATTAACATGAATAAACCCTTTTCCTACTATACCCAGAGTCAGATTAACATGAATAAACCCTTTTCCTACTATACCCAGAGTCAGATTAACATGAATAAACCCTTTTCCTACTATACCCAGAGTCAGATTAACATGAATAAACCCTTTTCCTACTTACCCAGAGTCAGATTAACATGAATAAACCCTTTTCATACTTACCCAGAGTCAGATTAACATGAATAAACCCTTTTCCTACTATACCAGAGTCAGATTAACATGAATAAACCCTTTTCCTACTATGCCCAGAGTCAGATTAACATGAATAAACCCTTTTCCTGACTATACCCAGAGTCAGATTAACATGAATAAACCCTTTCCTACTTACCCAAGTCAGATTAACATGAATAAACCCTTTTCCTACTATACCCAGAGTCAGATTAACATGAATAAACCCTTTTCCTACTATACCGAGAGTCAGATTAACATGAATAAACCCTTTTCCT
>NW_025762015.1:0-2100 GCF_021184085.1 Oncorhynchus gorbuscha
ACCCTGGCTGATAGCCCTGCAGTTCTCCGTGACATGGAACAGGTCCACCTGACTAACCCTGGCAGCCTGGCTGATAGCCCTGCAGTTCTCCGTGACATGGAACAGGTCCACCTGACTAACCCTGGCTGATAGCCCTGCAGTTCTCCGTGACATGGAACAGGTCCACCTGACTAACCTGGCAGCCTGGCTGATAGCCCTGCAGTTCTCCGTGACATGGAACAGGTCCACCTGACTAACCCTGGCTGATAGCCCTGCAGTTCTCCGTGACATGGAACAGGTCCACCTGACTAACCCTGGCTGATAGCCCTGCAGTTCTCCGTGACATGGAACAGGTCCACCTGACTAACCCTGGCAGCCTGGCTGATAGCCCTGCAGTTCTCCGTGACATGGAACAGGTCCACCTGACTAACCCTGGCTGATAGCCCTGCAGTTCTCCGTGACATGGAACAGGTCCACCTGACTAACCCTGGCAGCCTGGCTGATAGCCCTGCAGTTCTCCGTGACATGGAACAGGTCCACCTGACTAACCCTGGCTGATAGCCCTGCAGTTCTCCGTGACATGGAACAGGTCCACCTGACTAACCCTGGCTGATAGCCCTGCAGTTCTCCGTGACATGGAACAGGTCCACCTGACTAACCCTGGCTGATAGCCCTGCAGTTCTCCGTGACATGGAACAGGTCCACCTGACTAACCCTGGCAGCCTGGCTGATAGCCCTGCAGTTCTCCGTGACATGGAACAGGTCCACCTGACTAACCCTGGCTGATAGCCCTGCAGTTCTCCGTGACATGGAACAGGTCCACCTGACTAACCCTGGCAGCCTGGCTGATAGCCCTGCAGTTCTCCGTGACATGGAACAGGTCCACCTGACTAACCCTGGCTGATAGCCCTGCAGTTCTCCGTGACATGGAACAGGTCCACCTGACTAACCCAGGTCCACCTGACTAACCGTGGCACCCTGGCTGATAGCCCTGCAGTTCTCCGTGACATGGAACAGGTCCACCTGACTAACCCTGGCTGATAGCCCTGCAGTTCTCCGTGACATGGAACAGGTCCACCTGACTAACCCTGGCAGCCTGGCTGATAGCCCTGCAGTTCTCCGTGACATGGAACAGGTCCACCTGACTAACCCTGGCTGATAGCCCTGCAGTTCTCCGTGACATGGAACAGGTCCACCTGACTAACCCTGGCTGATAGCCCTGCAGTTCTCCGTGACATGGAACAGGTCCACCTGACTAACCCTGGCTGATAGCCCTGCAGTTCTCCGTGACATGGAACAGGTCCACCTGACTAACCCTGGCAGCCTGGCTGATAGCCCTGCAGTTCTCCGTGACATGGAACAGGTCCACCTGACTAACCCTGGCTGATAGCCCTGCAGTTCTCCGTGACATGGAACAGGTCCACCTGACTAACCCTGGCAGCCTGGCTGATAGCCCTGCAGTTCTCCGTGACATGGAACAGGTCCACCTGACTAACCCTGGCTGATAGCCCTGCAGTTCTCCGTGACATGGAACAGGTCCACCTGACTAACCCCTGGCTGATAGCCCTGCAGTTCTCCGTGACATGGAACAGGTCCACCTGACTAACCCCTGGCTGATAGCCCTGCAGTTCTCCGTGACATGGAACAGGTCCACCTGACTAACCCTGGCAGCCTGGCTGATAGCCCTGCAGTTCTCCGTGACATGGAACAGGTCCACCTGACTAACCCTGGCTGATAGCCCTGCAGTTCTCCGTGACATGGAACAGGTCCACCTGACTAACCCTGGCAGCCTGGCTGATAGCCCTGCAGTTCTCCGTGACATGGAACAGGTCCACCTGACTAACCCTGGCTGATAGCCCTGCAGTTCTCCGTGACATGGAACAGGTCCACCTGACTAACCCTGGCTGATAGCCCTGCAGTTCTCCGTGACATGGAACAGGTCCACCTGACTAACCCTGGCAGCCTGGCTGATAGCCCTGCAGTTCTCCGTGACATGGAACAGGTCCACCTGACTAACCCTGGCTGATAGCCCTGCAGTTCTCCGTGACATGGAACAGGTCCACCTGACTAACCCTGGCAGCCTGGCTGATAGCCCTGCAGTTCTCCGTGACATGGAACAGG
>NW_025762016.1:0-2099 GCF_021184085.1 Oncorhynchus gorbuscha
TCTACCTCGAGGAGGGTGGTCCCCCGGAAGGAGATCAATACTACAATCATACGACCGGTGAGGAGGAAGGGAGTTGGCTCGGGGACCGACTGAAGACCGTGCGCAGATCATGATATTCCTCCGGCACTCCTGTCAAATCGCCAGGTTCCTCCTGAGAAGTAGGGACAGAAGAAATGGGAGGATGGCAGACATTAAACACTTCACATGACAAGAAACGTTCCAGGATAGGATAGAATTACTAGACCAATTAATAGAAGGATTATGACATACAAGCCAGGGGTGACCCAAAACAACAGGTGTAAACGGTGAACGGAAAATCAAAAAAGACATAGTCTCACTGTGGTTACCAGATACTGTGAGAGTTAAAGGTAGTGTCTCAAATTTGATACTGGGAAGATGACTACCATCTAAGGCAAACATGGGCGTAGGCCTGTCTAACGGTCTGAAAGGAATGTTATGTTTCGAGCCCATGCTTCGTCCATGAAACAACCCTCAGCCCCAGAGTCAATCAAAGCACTGCATGTAGCACCCGAACCGGTCCAGCGTAGATGGACCGACATAGTAGTACAAGATCTAGATGAAGGGACCTGAGTAGTAGCGCTCACCAGTAGCCCTCCGCTTACTGATGGGCTCTGGCCTCTTACTGGACATGAAATAACAAAATGTCCAGCAACTCCGCAATAGAGGCACAGGCGGTTGGTGATCCTCTGTTCCCTCTCCTTATTCGAGATGCGAATCCCTCCCAGCTGCATGGGCTCAGTCTCAAAGCCAGAGGGGAGATGGTTGCGATGCGGAGCAGGGAAACACCGTTGATGCGAGCTCTCTTCCACGAGCCCGGTGACGAAGATCTACCCGTCGTTCTATGCGGATGGCGAGAGCAATCAAGAGTCCACATCTGAAGGAACCTCCCGGGAGAGAATCTCATCCTTAACCACTGCGTGGAGTCCCTCCAGAAAACGAGGCGAGCAGCGCCGGCTCGTTCCACTCACTAGAGGCAGCAAGAGTGCGAAACTCAATGGAATAATCCGTTATGGACCGTTCACCTTGGCATAAGGAAGCCAGGGCCCTAGAAGCCTCCTCACCAAAAACTGAACGGTCAAAAACCCGAATCATCTCCTCTTTAAAGTTCTGGAATCTGTTAGAGCAATCAGCCCTTGCCTCCCAGATAGCTGTGCCCCATTCTCGAGCCCGGCCAGTAAGGTGAAATGACGAAAGCAACCCGAGCTCTCTCTCTAGAGTATGTGTGGGGTTGGAGAGAGAACACAATCTCACACTGCGTGAAAGGAGCGGCACTCAGTGGGCTGCCCGGAGTAGCAAGGTGGGTTATTAACCCTGGGTTCAGGAGGCTCGGCAGGCCAGGGGTAACAGGTGGCACGAGACGTAGACTCTGGAACTGTCCAGAGAGGTCGGAAACCTGGCGGCCAGGTTCTCCACGGCATGGCGAGCAGCAGACAATTCCTGCTCGTGTCTGCCGAGCATGGCTCCTTGGATCTCGACGGCAGTGTAACGAGCGTCTGAAGTCGCTGGGTCCATTCTTTGGTCGGTTCCTTCTGTCATGCAGGTGAAGAGGACCCAAAAGCGACTTAACAGAAACAGAGTTTATTAAAGCTCAAAACGGAATAACAGAAATCCTCTAGATAGTAGAGGGAAAACAACTGGAGAAGCGGCCACAGACTGCAGGTCGCCGGGTAGGCGCAGGCCGTAGTCAACTGAGACACCTGCTCACACGCAGCGTCTGAAGAAGGCACAAAACACGACAGGACAGGGTGATACACAATCACGGCAAAAAACACGACAGGACAGGGGCGAAACGCAATCACAGCATGGAATACAAAACAAGGAACCGACGGACAGGAACGGATCACAAAGGAATAAATAGGGAGTCTAATCAGGGAAAGGATCGGGAACAGGTGTGGGAAGACTAAATGATGATTAGGGGAATAGGAACAGCTGGGAGCAGGAACGGAACGACAGAGAGAGAGAAGCGAGAAGTGAGAGAGGGAGGGAGAGAGAAGGGATAGAACCAAACAAGACCAGCAGAGGAAACGAATAGCATGGGGAGCACAGGGACAAGACATGACAATGAATGACAAACATGA
>NW_025762017.1:0-2099 GCF_021184085.1 Oncorhynchus gorbuscha
ATGTCACCTAGGATATGTTAAAAATGAAAACTGGGTTGCCATGGCGCTGTGAGCAGGGTTCGAACCTGGCACGGGGAGACCCCATTGACTTCGAGTCCAACGCCTTAACCTCTCGGCCATCACAGCATCTCCTCTTACCTACAGACCCTTAGCCAGTCCGCTATCTCGCTCTGTCCATTTTAATTCTTAAAGTGACCAGATTATTGCTATTGAAGAGCCTACTTGAAATATCGTGTCAGTGGAAGATCAATTCTGAGCACTTGAATCAAAGGACATGTCCAAGTGCATTATCCATATCAAGTCCCCAATGACAGTTACAAATAAAGAGTGGATTGTCAAGCGCTGCTCGCAGGGTTCAAACCTGCACTGGGCAACCCCAATGGATTTTGAGTCCAACGATTTAACCATTCTGCAATCACAGCTTTCTGAGTTACCTCACACAAGGACAAAAGTATCCAAATTCAACTGCCTAGTTGACATTTATTTCAAGCAAAAGTTTTTTTAAAAGCAATTTTCTAAGCAGTTCAATCGTGGGACGAGCACATAAAATAAGGACCATTTAAATTCAAAGGAGATAGACCCAATTATTAAAGGTCTACTTTATCATCACCCAGTAAGCAGAGTTGAAAACTGTACAGGAGAATATATTGACTTCAATTACAATGCTTAAACCACTTAGCCATCACAGCAGTAGGAATCTAAGGAAATTGATGAGAAGAAAGCAGAAGTGGGCTATATGCTTCAAGCAAGTTAAGAACATGGGTGGGGGAGACCCCATTGAAATTCAGGTCCAACGTCTAAAGAACTCGGCCATTGCAGCTGTTGGAATGCAAGTAAAGGGATTGGGATTTGGAAACAGACATCATTGGTGAAAAATGGTAAACTTGATGGCACAACATTTTGATCTTATTGCGCCAAGTAACCTCGGTCCTTTCCAAAGCTGTGAAGTTTGGAAGTTTAATGTGCAAGTCAAAAAACTATGTGCAGAGAAAGTACAAGTGGACTATTCACTGAGAATAAGATTTTAAAAAGAGCAGAGAGACCCCATGGGGTTTCAAGTCTGAGGACATACCCACATGGCTCTCAGAATTTCCATAATAAATCTAATACAAACAACAGTATCTGTACTGAAGATACTATTTGAACTGTTTGCTAATGCAGATATACTCTGAGCAACTGAATCAAATAACAAGTCCACGCATTAAGCACACATTATCAATATCAAGTCTCCATTGACATGTTGCAAATAAAGACTGGTTTGTCAAGCGCTGTGAGCAGGGTTCGAATATGTGCAGGGAGACCCCATTGGATTTCAAGTCCAATGCAATTTTACCAGTCGGCAATCGCAGCTTGCTATGTTAAAAACCAGCCAGCTATCTGATTCTGTACATTTTACTTCTGTAAAGACTAGACTTTCTACTTAAGAGCCTGTTTGAACTGTTTGTCAAGAATTTTATTCTGACCACCTGAATCAAAGTACAGGTCCAGACATTATCCATATAAAGTCTCCAATGATATGATGCAAATAAAGACTGCTTTGTCAAAGCGCTGTGAGCAGGGTTCGAACCTGCGCGGGAGACCCCAAGTCCAACGCCCTTAACCACTCGGCCATCGCAGCTTGCTATGTTAAAAACCAGGCCTTAACCAGTCGGCTATCTGATTCTGTACATTTTTACTTCTGTAAAGACTAGACTTTCTACTGAAGAGCCTATTTGAACTGTTTGTCACGGAAAAAATATTCTGATCACTTGAATCAAAGGACGAGTCCATGCATTAAGCACATTATCCATATCATGTCACCTAGGATATGTTAAAAATGAAAACTGGGTTGCCATAGAGCTGTGAGCAGGGTTCGAACCTGCACGGGGAGACCCCATTGGATTTCAAGTCCAACTCCTTAACCACTCGGCCATCACAGCTTGCTACGTTAAAAACCAGCCAGCTATGTGATTTTGTACATTTTACTTCTGTAAAGACTAGACCTTCTACTGATGAGCCTTTTTGAACAGTTTGTCAGAGAATTTTATTAACACCACCTGAATCAAAAGGACAAGTCCAGACATTATCCATATCAAGCCTCCAATGACATTTTGCAAGTA
>NW_025762018.1:0-2098 GCF_021184085.1 Oncorhynchus gorbuscha
AGACAGAGACCGACCGACAGACAGACAGACACGACCGACAGACAGACAGAGACCGACCGACAGACAGACAGACAGAGAGCCGACCGACAGACAGACGAGAGACCGACCAGACAGACAGACAGAGACCGACAGACCGACAGCAGACAGACAGAGACCGACAGACAGACAGACAGACCGACCGACCGACAGACAGACGACCGACAGACAGACAGAGACCGACCGACAGACAGACAGAGAGACCGACCGACAGACAGAGACCGACGACAGACAGACAGAGACCGACCGACCGACAGACAGACAGACCGACCGACCGACCGACCGACAGACAGACAGAGACCGACCGACCCGACAGACAGACAGACGACCGACAGACAGACAGAGACCGACCGACAGACAGACAGACAGAGACCGACAGACAGACAGACGACAGACAGAGACCGACCGACAGACAGACAGAGACCGACCGACCGACAGACAGAGACCGACCAGACAGACAGACAGAGACCGACCGACAGACACCGACCGACAGACAGACACAGACCGACCGACAGACAGACAGACAGACAGACAGACAGACAGACAGACAGACAGACAGAGACAGACAGACAGACAGACAGACAGAGACCGACCGACAGACAGACAGACAGACACCGACCGACGACAGACAGACACCGACCGACCGAGCAGACGACCGACCGAGACACGACAGACAGAGACCGACGACAGACAGACAGACAGAGACCGACCGACGACACAGACAGACGAGACACAGACAGACAGACACGACCGACAGACAGACAGAGACCGACCGACCGACCGACAGACAGACGACCGACCGACCGACCGACAGACAGAGACCGACCGACGAGACAGAGACCGACCGACCGACAGACAGAGACCGACCGACAGACAGAGACCGACCGACAGACAGACAGACAGAGACCGACCGACAGACAGACAGACAGAGACCGACCGACAGACAGAGACCAGACCGACAGACAGAGACCGACCGACAGACAGACAGACAGACAGACGACCGAGACAGACAGACAGAGACAGACAGACAGAGACCGACCGACCGACAGACAGCAGACCGACAGACACGACAGACAGAGACCGACCGACCGACAGACAGACAGAGACCGACCGACAGACAGACAGAGACCGACCGACAGACAGAGCACCGACCGACCGACAGACAGAGACCGACCGACCGACAGACAGAGACCGACGACGACAGACAGAGACCGACCGACAGACAGACAGAGACCGACCGACAGACAGACAGAGACCGACCGACCGACAGACAGAGACCGACCGACAGACAGACCGACCGACACAGACAGACAGAGACCGACACGACAGACAGACAGAGACCGACCGACAGACAGAGACCGACCGACCGACAGACGAGACGACCGACACGACAGACAGAGACCGACCGACAGACAGAGACCGACAGACAGACAGAGACCGACAGACAGACAGAGACCGACAGACAGACAGACAGGACCGACCGACAGACAGACAGAGACCGACCGACAGACAGAGACCGACCGACAGACAGAGACCGACCGACCGACAGACAGAGACCGACAGACAGACAGAGACCGACAGACAGACAGAGACCGACCGACAGACAGACAGAGACCGACCGACAGACAGACAGAGAGACCCACCGACCGACAGACAGAGACCCACCGACCGACAGACAGAGACCGACCGACAGACACCGACCGACCGACCGACAGACAGAGAGACCGACCGACCGACAGACAGAGACAGACCGACCAGACAGACAGAGACCGACCGACAGACAGACAGAGACCGACCGACCGACAGACAGAGACCGACCGACAGACAGACAGAGACACGACCGACCAGACGGAGACCGACCGACAGAGACGACGACAGACAGAGACAGACAGACAGAGACAGACCGACAGACAGACAGAGACCGACACGACGACGAGACAGAGACAGACCGACAGACAGACAGAGACAGACCGACCGACCGACAGACAGAGACCGACCGACAGACAGAGACAGACCGACCGACGACAGACAGAGACAGACCGACCGACCGACCGACAGACAG
>NW_025762019.1:0-2096 GCF_021184085.1 Oncorhynchus gorbuscha
GGAGGTTATGTACAGTAGGAACACTAAACTACAGGAGGTTATGTACAGTAGGAACACTAAACTACAGGAGGTTATGTACAGTAGGAACACTAAACTACAGGAGGTTATGTACAGTAGGAACACTAAACTACAGGAGGTTATGTACAGTAGGAACACTAAACTACAGGAGGGTATGTACAGTAGGAACACTAAACTACAGGAGGTTATGTACAGTAGGAACACTAAACCACAGGAGGTTATGTACAGTAGGAACACTAAACTACAGGAGGTTATGTACAGTAGGAACACTAAACTACAGGAGGTTATGTACAGTAGGAACACTAAACTACAGGAGGTTATGTACAGTAGGAACACTCTAAACCACAGGAGGTTATGTACAGTAGGAACACTCTAAACTACAGGAGGTTATGTACAGTAGGAACACTAAACTACAGGAGGGTATGTACAGTAGGAACACTAAACTACAGGAGGTTATGTACAGTAGGAACACTAAACTACAGGAGGTTATGTACAGTAGGAACACTAAACTACAGGAGGTGAGGGACAGTAGGAACACTAAACCACAGGAGGTGAGGGACAGTATGAACACTAAACTACAGGAGGTTATGTACAGTAGGAACACTAAACTACAGGAGGTTATGTACAGTAGGAACACTAAACTACAGGAGGTTATGTACAGTAGGAACACACTAAACCACAGGAGGTTATGTACAGTAGGAACACTAAACTACAGGAGGTTATGTACAGTAGGAACACTCTAAACCACAGGAGGTTATGTACAGTAGGAACACTAAACTACAGGAGGTTATGTACAGTAGGAACACTAAACTACAGGAGGTGATGTACAGTAGGAACACTAAACTACAGGAGGGTATGTACAGTATGAACACTAAACTACAGGAGGTTATGTACAGTAGGAACACTAAACCACAGGAGGTTATGTACAGTAGGAACACTAAACCACAGGAGGTTATGTACAGTAGGAACACTAAACTACAGGAGGTTATGTACAGTAGGAACACTCTAAACCACAGGAGGTTGGTGTTACCTTAATTGGGGAGGACGTTTTCATGGTAATGTCTGGGGCAGAATAGTGGAATGGGATCAAATCAATCAAACACTGTGGTTTCCATGGTTTCCATGGTTTCCATGTGTTCCATGTGATGTCACTCCATTTACTCCGTTCCAGCCATTATGATGAGCAGTCCTCCCCTAAACAGCCTCCACTGCCATTGGTCTAAACATCACATGGTTAAAGGTTGGGGGTTGGGGGGGGGGTGGAAGGCCTGAAATATTTAGCTTTTTAAAAATGTTATGCCGTTTTTAAATGAAACAAAATACCTTGTCCTTGTTAAATATTTTAGAAATGTAAACCCCCTAAATCTTTAATGCCTTGAGGGAATTGTATGGTACAATACATCTCACTCACTCTCTCACTCACTCTCTCACTCACTCACTCACTCTCTCACTCACTCACTCACTCACTCACTCACTCACTCACTCACTCACTCACTCACTCACTCACTCACTCTCTCCCTCTCTCTCTGTCCACATTTCTCCCCCTCTCCCTCTCTCTCTGTCCACCTTTCTCCCCCTTCTAGCTCACCCTCTTTCTCTGTTCTCCTCTCTCTCTCTCTCTCTGTCCACCTTTCTCCCCCTTCTAGCTCACCCTCTTTCTCTATTCTCCCCTCTCCCTCCCTCTCTCTCTGTCCACCTTTCTCCCCTTCTAGCTCACCCTCTTTCTCTGTTCTCCCCCTCTCTTCTCTCTCTGTCCACCTTTCTCCACCCTCTTTCTCTGTTCTCCCTCTCTTCTCTCTCTCTGTCCACTTTTCTCCACCCTCTTTCTCTGTTCTCTCCCCTCTCTTCTCTCTCTCTGTCCACTTTTCTCCCCCATCTTGCTCTGTTCCCCCCCTCTCCCACTCTCTCTGTCCACCTTCCTCCACCCTCTTTCTCTGTTCTCCCCTCTCTCTCTCTCTGTCCACCTTTCTCCTCCCACTCTCTCTGTCCACCTTTCTCCCCCATCTTTCTCTGTTCTCCCCTCTCCCACTCTCTCTGTCCACCTTCTCCCCTCTCTTTCTCTCTCTGTCCACCTTTCT
>NW_025762020.1:0-2096 GCF_021184085.1 Oncorhynchus gorbuscha
GCAGTTCAAGAAGAAGAAAATATTTACAAAGTTAGACTAAAATAAAAAAAAGTAATACTAAAAACAACGCTGAAAATTAGTATGACATCCGAATTTAAAAAATACTTGATTATTGAAATGTTGCTATTAAACGTTTAGCTCAACGGCCTACAATTTAAGACGGAAGTATTGGTGTTGGGACCCACTGTTACTAGCCTCCTACCACCCTGAACCTTAGTCAGTGTTACTAGCATCCTACCACCCTGAACCTTAGTCAGTCACTGTTATTAGCATCCTACCACCCCTGAACCTTAGTCACTGTTACTAGCATCCTACCACCCGGTACTCCACCCTGCACCTTAGTCACTGTTACTAGCATCCTACCACCCTGAACCTTAGTCACTGTTACTAGCATCCTACCACCCTGAACCTTAGTCACTGTTACTAGCATCCTACCACCCTGAACCTTAGTCACTGTTACTAGCATCCTACCACCCGGTACTCCACCCTGCACCTTAGTCACTGTTACTAGCATCCTACCACCCTGAACCTTAGTCACTGTTACTAGCATCCTACCACCCTGAACCTTAGTCACTGTTACTAGCATCCTACCACCCTGAACCTAAGTCACTGTTACTAGCATCCTACCACCCTGAACCTTAGTCACTGTTACTTGCATGCTACTACCCTGAACTTTAGTCAGTCACTATTACTAGCCTCCTACCACCCTGAACCTTAGTCACTGTTACTAGCATCCTACCACCCTGAACCTTAGTCAGTAACTGTTACTAGCATCCTACCACCCTGAACCTTAGTCACTGTTACTAGCATCCTACCACCCTGAACCTTAGTCACTGTTACTAGCCTCCTACCACCCTGAACCTTAGTCACTGTTACTAGCCTCCTACCACCCTGCACCTTAGTCACTGTTACTAGCCTCCTACCACCCTGAACCTTAGTCACTGTTACTAGCATCCTACCACCCTGAACCTTAGTCACTGTTACTAGCCTCCTACCACCCTGAACCTTAGTCACTGTTACTAGCATCCTACCACCCTGAACCTTAGTCACTGTTACTAGCATCCTACCACCCTGAACCTTAGTCAGTCACTGTTACTAGCATCCTACCACCCTGAACCTTAGTCAGTCACTGTTACTAGCCTCCTACCACCCTGAACCTTAGTCACTGTTACTAGCATCCTACCACCCTGAACCTTAGTCAGTCACTGTTACTAGCCTCCTACTACCCTGAAACTTAGTCACTGTTACTAGCATCCTACCACCCTGAACCTTAGTCAGTCACTGTTACTAGCCTCCTACCACCCTGAACCTTAGTCACTGTTACTAGCATCCTACCACCCTGAACCTTAGTCAGTCACTGTTACTAGCATCCTACCACCCTGAACCTTAGCACTGTTACTAGCATCCTACTACCCTGAACTTTAGTCAGTCACTGTTACTAGCCTCCTACCACCCTGAACCTTAATCATTACCAGCATCCTACCACCCTGGAACCTAGTCAGTCACTGTTACTAGCATCCTACCACCCTGAACCTTAGTCAGTCACTGTTACTAGCATCCTACCACACTGAACCTTAGTCACTGTTACTAGCATCCTACCACCCTGCACCTTAGTCACTGTTACTAGCATCCTACCACCCTGAACCTTAGTCACTGTTACTAGCATCCTACCACCCTGAACCTTAGTCACTGTTACTAGCCTCCTACCACCCTGAACCTTAGTCACTGTTACTAGCATCCTACCACCCTGAACCTTAGTCAGTCACTGTTACTAGCCTCCTACCACCCTGAACCTTAGTCACTGTTACTAGCATCCTACCACCCTGAACCTAAGTCACTGTTACTAGCATCCTACCACCCTGAACCTTAGTCACTGTTACTAGCATCCTACCACCCTGAACCTTAGTCAGTCACTGTTACTAGCATCCTACCACCCTGAACCTTAGTCACTGTTACTAGCCTCCTACCACCCTGAACCTTAGTCAGTCACTGTTACTAGCATCCTACCACCCTGAACCTTAGTCACTGTTACTAGCATCCTACCACCCTGAACCTTAGTCACTGTTACTAGCCTCCTACCACCCTGAACCTTAGTC
>NW_025762021.1:0-2095 GCF_021184085.1 Oncorhynchus gorbuscha
ATAGTCTAGTGAACCTAATTGAACCTACTGAAAACCTAACAAATATATTCCAATATGATCAGATAAATAAAGCAATATTTTTCTTATGGCTCTGTCAGTAATCTTTAATTTTCAACAGACACAAAAGACAAATTTCCTTTATATAAAAATCCCCATAACATGAACATTAAATGAAAGAAACCGGTATTCAAGGCACCATCAGTAGCCTATATTTTCTATTTTGCTAAAAGTGGGCTAAATTTACTTCAAAGAAAAAAACAATAATAGCAATTTTCTATCATCCACTCAACTGAAATATTTTTAAAAATATAATTGGATTGAAATACAATAGAAATAAAGTGCAAAATCTATTAATCAAAAACAACACTTTGTTTAAGGAGAAGTAACATGCAGTGAAAACAAATATTAAACTTTAACTTTTAAACTTGAACTGAGTAAAAACTCTAAATATGTGATTGCACAGTAATGTTCACTTGTTTGAGTTGAGGGTGATACTTGGTGGTGTCCCATCTTTTCCACAAGTTCATCAATGTTCGGGGTAAGGCTCTGAGCTGAGGAAATCCTCAGAATTGAGTGGAGGTGTTCAGCAGTAAGTCGACTTCTGTGTGATGTTTTGTTCAAGTTCATCAAAGAAAACAGTTGTTCACACAGGTATGTGCTGCCAAACATAGACAACGTTTGAGCAGCCTGGATGCGCAGCTGGGGCATTGTGTCGGGAGGAACGGGCGAACTCCGCAGCACCCACTGCCGCATATTTTGCCCTCAGTGCATCATTGCATTGGAGGTCAATCAACTCCATTTGGAGGTTTGGTGGTGAGCTTTCCACGTCAACAGCAAATGGGTTACCGAGCAGTTCCAACCTGCTTTTTGTGCTTCAAAGTCAGCAAATCGGCGTCGAAAGTCAGCGGCAAGCATACCTATTTTATCAGCCAACTGTGCGCTCGGGAACGCACTGGTAGAGAGCTTCTCTTTCATGGTCTGGCAGCTGGGAAAGTGGCTCAAATTTTCTTTCCGCATCTGCGTCTCCCACAGAGTCAGTTTGGTTTTAAATGCCTTCACTGGCACTGTACATATCAGAGATGACTTCACGATCCCGACCCTGCAGCTGCCAAGTTCCATTGCATTCAGATGACTAAGTAATGTCACAGAAAAGCATTTCACACAGAAACATTTGAGTCTCGAGGTTGTGTTGTGTCTTTCCCTTTGCTGTCCAGAACAGACAAATCTCCTCACTGAAGCTGAAACATCTTTGGAAGCACCTTTCTGGCTTGGCCATAGCACCTCTGTGTGATAAGGCCAAATCATGCTCACGTTTCTAACTCCGTCAGAAATGCCTTGAACTGGCGGTGATTCAAACCTTTGGCTCTGATAAAGTTAACTGTAAGTGATGATGCTCATTACATGCCCCCATTTTCCAGGTTTTACCGCACAACGCTTCCTGGTGTATGATACAATGATAAGCTGTCAGCTCACCTGTCGCGCTTTTCCTCTTGCACTTTTAATGTATCTTCACCACCAGTCCGTTCCTGTGTCCACACATCGCAGGTGCTCCGTCCGGTTGTCAAACCCACGAAGTTTTTCCCAAGGCAGCTCCATCTCATTTTACACATCTTGACACCTCTTCATACAAATCATGCCCCGTAGTTGTGCCATGATAGGACGTGAAGCCAAAACTCCCTCTGTCACGCTTAGGGCTGGAGTCCACCCGCGGATGAAAATTCACAACTGGGCAATGTCAGAAATGTCGGTGCTCTCATCCACAGCCAAGGAATATGTAATGAAATCTTTCCCTTTTTCACAAGCTGCTCTTTTAGATTGATGGACAACTGGTCTACTCTCTCGGCAATGGTGTTTCTGCTCAGACTCACATTTAAAGAGTTGCCTTTTTTTCTGGGCAAACTTGTCACAAACTTTAATCATGCAGTTTTTGATGAAATCCCCCTCCGTAAATGGCCGGGCTGATTTAGCGATCTCTTCTGCCAAAATAAAACTGGCCTTGACAGCAGCCTGGCCTTGTGATTTGGCTTTTTGAACAGAGCCTGTCGAGATTTGAGGCCTCGTTTTAATTCCTCTGCCTTTTGTAGCCTTTGTTCCA
>NW_025762022.1:0-2094 GCF_021184085.1 Oncorhynchus gorbuscha
ATACTCTGTCTGGGTACTACCTCCTATACTCTGTCTGGGTACTGTCTCCTATACTCTGTCTGCTGTAGAGACGTCCCTATTGTGAGCAGAACAGGATGGTAGTAGGAGCATGTCCGTGCCCACTGCCCTGTGCCTGTGTGGGTACTACCTCCTATACTCTGTCTGGGTACTACCTCCTATACTCTGTCTGGGTACTGTCTCCTATACTCTGTCTGCTGTAGAGACGTCCCTATTGTGAGCAGAACAGGATGGTAGTAGGAGCATGTCCGTGCCCACTGCCCTGTGCCTGTGTGGGTACTACCTCCTATACTCTGTCTGGGTACTGGACTCTCCTATACTCTGTCTGCTGTAGAGACGTCCCTATTGTGAGCAGAACAGGATGGTAGTAGGAGCATGTCCGTGCCCACTGCCCTGTGCCTGTGTGGGTACTACCTCCTATACTCTGTCTGGGTACTACCTCCTATACTCTGTCTGGGTACTGTCTCCTATACTCTGTCTGCTGTAGAGACGTCCCTATTGTGAGCAGAACAGGATGGTAGTAGGAGCATGTCCGTGCCCACTGCCCTGTGCCTGTGTGGGTACTACCTCCTATACTCTGTCTGGGTACTACCTCCTATACTCTGTCTGGGTACTGTCTCCTATACTCTGTCTGCTGTAGAGACGTCCCTATTGTGAGCAGAACAGGATGGTAGTAGGAGCATGTCCGTGCCCACTGCCCTGTGCCTGTGTGCCCACAACGACATATGGCATCGGTGGAGTCCAAGTCCACAATGGGTCTTATTGTTTGTCCCAAATGGCACCTTTTCCTTATGTAGTGCACTGCTTTTGACCAGGGCCCATTGGGCTCTGGTCAAAAGTAGTGCATTCCATAGGGAATAAATTCTATTTGGGCCTGGGCCCCTAGTCTCAGGGTGAGGACAGTTGGCTGAGGAAGCAGGAAGCCCTGGTGATACTAGAGGAAGTCTTGTCTCTCTTGTCTCTGTCTGTCTCTCTGTCTCTCTCTGTCTGTCTCTCTCTCTCTGTCTCTCTCTGTCTTTGTCTCTCTCTCTCTCTCTCTCTCTCTCTCTCTCTCTCTCTCTCTCTCTCTCTCCTCTCTCTCTCTCTCTCTCTCTCTCTCTCTCTCTCTCTCTCTCTCTCTCTCTCTCTCTCTCTCTCTCTCTCTCTCTCCCTCTCTCCCTCTCTCTCTCCCTCCCTCTCTCTCTCTCTCTCTCTCTCTCTCTCTCTCTCTCTCTCTCTCTCTCTCTCTCTCTCTCTCTCTCTCTCTCTCTCTCTCTCTCTCTCTCTCTCTCTCTCTCTCTCCTCTCTCTCTCTCTCTCTCTCTCTCTCTCTCTCTCTCCCTCTCTCTCCTCTCTCTCCTCTCTCTCTCTCTCTCTCTCTCTCTCTCTCTCTCTCTCTCTCTCTCTCTCTCTCTCTCTCTCTCTCTCCCTCCCTCTCCCCCTCCCTCTCTCTCTCTCTCTCTCTCTCTCTCTCTCTCTAGACTCTCTCTGCCCCCCCATGAGATGATGTGGCACGGTGAGCCAGTCAGAAAGTGTCATTAGCCCTAGCAGAACAGCACGGTGTATGGGTGGAAAGGGGACTTGTGTGGAAGCATCTTCTCTCTCTCCTCCTCAGTTTTGGGCTTTTGTGGTTCGGGCTTGCAGTTGCTGAGTTAGGCTACTCTTCTCCCCTGGTTTCTGTTGGTAAGTAGGCTGGTTTGTAGGATTCAACGAGGTTGTGTTTGGTGTCAGTAGAAAAGCTTGTTGTTAGGATAAATCAGAATGACAGTTGAAATGTGACAGTCTTGGCTAAAGCCAGTTTTTTCTCTCATCTGATTAACCTATATTTGGTTTGAGACATCCTGTTGTTGTTGTTGTTGTTGTTGTCTTGTTGAAATCTGGGTGGCGTTCAGTAGAGACCAAGGTTGTGGAATGTAAAGCCTAAAACATAATATACCTCTCTGAGTAAAGGAATCATGTCGATTAAAGGAATGTGATTCAATACATTACACCCTCCTACGAATGTGATTCACTACATTACCCTCTGAATGTGATTCACTTCATTACCTGCCCTCCTGAATGTGATTCACTGCATTACACCCTCCTGAATGTGATTCAC
>NW_025762023.1:0-2094 GCF_021184085.1 Oncorhynchus gorbuscha
GCATATTCCTTGGCTGTGGATGAGAGCACCGACATTTCTGACATTGCCCAGTTGTCAATTTTCATCCGCGGGAGTGGACTCCAGCCTAAGCGTGACAGAGGAGTTTTTGGCTTTACGTCCTATGCATGGCACAACTACGGGGCATGATTTGTATGAAGAGGTGTCAAGATGTGTAAATGAGATGGAGCTGCCTTGGGAAAAACTTGTGGGTTTGACAACCGACGGAGCACCTGCGATGTGTGGACACAGGAGCGGACTGGTGGCGAAAAGATGCAAGAGGAAAACGCGACAGGTGAGCTGACAGCTTATCATTGTATCATACACCAGGAAGCGTTGTGCGGTAAAGCCTTGAAAATGGAGCATGTAATGAGCATCATCACGCGCACAGTTAACTTTATCAGAGCCAAAGGTTTGAATCACCGCCAGTTCAAGGCATTTCTGACGGAGTTAGAAACGGAGCATGGTGATTTGCCTTATCACACAGAGGTGCGATGGCTAAGCCAGGAAAGGTGCTTCAAAGATGTTTCGAGCTTCGTGAGGAGATTTGTCTGTTCTTGGACAGCAAAGGGAAAGACACAACACAACTCCGAGACGAAATGTTTCTGTGTGAAATGGCTTTTCTGTGTGACATTACGAGTCATCTGAATGCAATGAACTTGCAGCTGCAGGGATTCGGGATCGTGTCATCTCTGATATGTACAGTACAGTGAAGGCATTTAAAACCAAACTGACTCTGTGGGAGACGCAGATGCGGAAAGAAAATTTGAGCCACTTTCCCAGCTGCCAGACCATGAAAGAGAAGCTCTCTACCAGTGCGTTCCCGAGCGCACAGTTGGCTGATAAAATAGGTATGCTTGCCGCTGACTTTCGACGCCGATTTGCTGACTTTGAAGCACAAAAAAGCAGGTTGGAACTGCTCGGTAACCCATTTGCTGTTGACGTGGAAAGCTCACCACCAAACCTCCAAATGGAGTTGATTGACCTCCAATGCAATGATGCACTGAGGGCAAAATATGCGGCAGTGGGTGCTGCGGAGTTCGCCCGTTTCCTCCCCGACACAATGCCCCAGCTGCGCATCCAGGCTGCTCAAACGTTGTCTATGTTTGGCAGCACATACCTGTGTGAACAACTGTTTTCTTTGATGAACTTGAACAAAACATCACACAGAAGTCGACTTACTGCTGAACACCTCCACTCAATTCTGAGGATTTCCTCAGCTCAGAGCCTTACCCGAACATTGATGAACTTGTGGAAAAGATGGGACACCACCAAGTATCACCCTCAACCTCAAACAAGTGAACATTACTGTGCAATCACATATTTAGAGTTTTTACTCAGTTCAAGTTTAAAAGTTAAAGTTTAATATTTGTTTTCACTGCATGTTACTTCTCCTTAAACAAAGTGTTGTTTTTGATTAATAGATTTTTGCACTTTATTTTATTGTATTTCAATCCAATTATATTTTAAAAATATTTCAGTTGAGTGGATGATAGAAAATTGCTATTATTGTTTTTTTCTTTGAAGTAAATTTAGCCCACTTTTGCTAAAATAGAAAATATAGGCTACTGATGGTGCCTTGAATACCGGTTTCTTTCATTTAATGTTCATGTTATGGGGATTTTTATATCAAGGAAATTTGTCTTTTGTGTCTGTTGAAAATTAAAGATTACTGACAGAGCCATAAGAAAATATTGCTTTATTTATCTGATCATATTGGAATATATTTGTTAGGTTTTCAGTAGGTTCAATTAGGTTCACTAGACTATATGCGTCATTTAAAAAATTTTCAATGAACATTCGAACAGTCCGGCCCTCGGCTTGTAGCTAAATTTTTTATTTGGCCCTCCGTCCATTTGACTTTGACACCCCTGGTCAAAGTGAAAATAAGAAAATACAACTAAATATATATCTCTCTCTCTTGCTTATCCTTCATTTTTAAAGAAGTTATTTTGTTTTAAAGCTGTTCTTCAACTATAGTATTTATCTCTTTGCTAGCTAGCTGAAGCTTATGCTTTCAGTACTAAATACATTTTCTTTGATTGGGTGGACAACATGCCATTTCATGCTGCAAGAGCCTGATAGGTTGGAGGACGT
>NW_025762025.1:0-2093 GCF_021184085.1 Oncorhynchus gorbuscha
GTGATAGTAGTAGAATATACCTTTATTTAAAGGTGAGGCAATAGTAGTAGAATATACCTTTATTTAAAGGTGAGGTGATAGATAGTAGAATATACCTTTATTTAAAGGTGAGGTGATAGTAGTAGAATATACCTTTATTTAAAGTGAGGCAATAGAAGAGTAGAATATACCTCTATTTAAAGTGAGGCAATAGAGTAATAGAATATACCTTTATTTAAAGTGAGGCAATAGAAGAGTAGAATATACCTTTATTTAAAGGTGAGGAGATAGTAGTAGAATATACCTTTATTTAAAGTGAGGTAATAGAAGAGTAGAATATACCTTTATTTAAAGGTGAGGTGATAGTAGTAGATTATACCTTTATTTAAAGGTGAGGTGATAGAAGTAGTAGAATATACCTTTATTTAAAGGTGAGGCAATAGAGTAGTAGAATATACCTTTATTTAAAGTGAGGCAATAGAAGAGTAGAATATACCTTTATTTAAAGTGAGGCAATAGAGTAGTAGAATATACCTTTATTTAAAGTGAGGCAATAGAAGAGTAGAATATACCTTTATTTAAAGGTGAGGTGATAGTAGTAGAATATACCTTTATTTAAAGGTGAGGCAATAGAGTAGTAGAATATACCTTTATTTAAAGGTGAGGTGATAGTAGTAGAATATACCTTTATTTAAAGGTGAGGTGATAGTAGTAGAATATACCTTTATTTAAAGGTGAGGCAATAGAGTAGTAGAATATACCTTATTTAAAGGTGAGGCAATAGAGTAGTAGAATATACCTTTATTTAAAGGTGAGGTGATGAGTAGTAGAATATACCTTTATTTAAAGGTGAGGTGATAGTAGTAGAATATACCTTTATTTAAAGTGAGGCAATAGAAGAGTAGAATATACCTTTATTTAAAGTGAGGCAATAGAGTAGTAGAATATACCTTTATTTAAAGTGAGGCAATAGAAGAGTAGAATATACCTTTATTTAAAGGTGAGGAGATAGTAGTAGAATATACCTTTATTTAAAGTGAGGCAATAGAAGAGTAGAATATACCTTTATTTAAAGGTGAGGTGATAGTAGTAGATTATACCTTTATTTAAAGGTGAGGTGATAGAGTAGTAGAATATACCTTTATTTAAAGGTGAGGCAATAGAGTAGTAGAATATACCTTTATTTAAAGTGAGGCAATAGAAGAGTAGAATATACCTTTATTTAAAGTGAGGCAATAGAGTAGTAGAATATACCTTTATTTAAAGTGAGGCAATAGAAGAGTAGAATATACCTTTATTTAAAGGTGAGGTGATAGTAGTAGAATATACCTTTATTTAAAGGTGAGGCAATAGAGTAGTAGAATATACCTTTATTTAAAGGTGAGGTGATAGTAGTAGAATATACCTTTATTTAAAGGTGAGGTGATAGAGTAGTAGAATATACCTTTATTTAAAGTGAGGCAATAGAAGAGTAGAATATACCTTTATTTAAAGGTGAGGTGATAGTAGTAGAATATACCTTTATTTAAAGGTGAGGCAATAGAGTAGTAGAATATACCTTTATTTAAAGGTGAGGTGATAGTAGTAGAATATACCTTTATTTAAAGGTGAGGCAATAGAGTAGTAGAATATACCTTTATTTAAAGTGAGGCAATAGAGTAGTAGAATATACCTTTATTTAAAGTGAGGCCGTCACGGTCATCATATGAAGGAGACCAAGGCGCAGCGTGGTATGCCTACATTCTCTTTATTAAAATAATGAACACTGAACAAACTAACAAATGAAACATGAAGCTGTACAATATAGTGCTGACAGGCAACTACACATAGACAAGATCCCACACCAGAAAGTGGGGAAAAAGGCCTGCCTATGTATGATCCCCAATCAGAGACAACGATAAACAGCTGTCTCTGATTGGGAACCATATCAGGCCAAAACAGACATACAAAAACCCTAGACATACCAAAAACCCTAGACAGTGCAAAACACCTAGACATACAAAAACCCTAGACATACAAAAACCCTCGACATACCAAACCCCTAGACATACAAAAACCCCTTAGAGTACCCGACCTAGTCACTCCCTGACCTAACCAAAATATATAGAAAACAG
>NW_025762026.1:0-2093 GCF_021184085.1 Oncorhynchus gorbuscha
CATCATAGAGCTCACAGTCCCGTGGGAAAACTCTGTTGAAGAGGCCTACGAGCGTAAGAAACTGCGTTACACAGAGTTGGCAGCAGACGCAACTCAGCGTGGCTGGAATGCAAAAGTCTGGCCAGTTGAAGTGGGATGCAGAGGATTCGTGGCTTCTTCTCTTCCATCATCAGGTTGCTGAAAGAACTTGGAATCCATGGACAGGCTCTGCGACAGACCGTCAGAGCAGTTTCTCAAGCAGCTGAAAGAGGCAGCCAGTGGATCTGGATCAAACGGAAGGACCCTTGCTGGGCTATAACTTCATGACCCCTCACCCCCACCTGAGAACTCAATTCAGATCCCTCCAACTTGAGGAGGGCATATGAGGTATGCGGTCAGCTGTATGGCTGGCTCAGGGAAGAGGACGCCCCTGCCTTGCACAGTCCTGTGGGACATCTTAATTGGGCATGGGACACAAGCTAAGGCTTGATCACCCTTTAGCTGGCCACCTTTGATGAGGGTGTTTAGTGATTAAAGGCCGAAACACCCACTGATTCGAAGGCACACTACTGAGGATGTGTCCCAAAAATTGACATCTTACCCCAGTCTAAGAAATAAACCTCCCATGTCACTCTGTCAACATCACGGCAAATCTCATGTGAGTGCATTCCATCTATTGGCACAATGGACAGTTTTTAACATCTCGTCCCGTGTTTTATGATTCTGAAGGAAGAGGCCTACTTTTTTGCGTCCTCAGACGTAATCTGGATTGAGGTCTTTTATTTGCTAGATAATTAAGTCATTTATATGACAGTTTGTAATTTAAACCCACAATAAACAAAATATCACTGCTCATTGTAACATAACGATCGACATAGTTTTAAAATGTGTTTATGTAACTCGGCAAATTTTTTATTTTATTTCACCTTTATTTAACCAGGTAGGCTAGTTGAGAACAAGTTCTCATTTGCAACTGAGACCTGGCCAAGATAAAGCGTAGCAATTCGACACATACAACAACACAGAGTTACACATGGAATAAACAAAACACACAGTCAATAAGATCAAATCAAATGAAACAGTCAATAAGACAGTAGAACAAAAGTAAAAAAAAGTCTATCTACAGTGAGTGCAAATGAGGTAAGATAAGGGACATAGGGCAATAAATAGGCCATGGTGGAGAAGTAATTACAATATAGCAATTGAAACACTGGAATGGTAGATGTGCAGAAGATGAATGTGCAAGTAGAGATACTGGGGTGCAAAGGAGCAAGATAAATAAATAAATACTGTATGGTGATCTGTGAGCTGCTCTGACAGCTGGTGCTTAAAGCTAGTGAGGGAGATGTGAGTCTCCAACTTCAGAGATTTTTGCAGTTCGTTCCAGTCATTGGCAGCAGAGAACTGGAAGGAAAGACGACTAAAGGAGGAATTGGCTTTGGGGAGTGACCAGTGAGATATACCTGCTGGAGCGCGTGCTATGGGTGGGTGCTGCTATGGTGACCAGTGAGCTGAGATAAGTTGAGGCTTTACCTAGCAGAGACCTGTAGATAACCTGTAGCCAGTGGGTTTGGCAACGAGTTTGAAGCGAGGGCCAACCAACGAGAGCGTACAGGTCGCAATGGTGGGTAGTATATGTGGTTTTGGTGACAAAACGGATGGCACTGTGATAGACTGCATCCAGTTTGTTGAGTAGAGTGTTGGAGGCTATTTTATAGATGACATCACCGAAGTCGAGGATCGGTAGGATGGTCAGTTTTACGAGGGTATGTTTGGCAGCATGAGTGAAGGATGCTTTGTTGCGATATAGGAAGTCAATTCTAGATTTAATTTTGGATTGGAGCTGCTTAATGTGAGTCTGGAAGGAGAGTTTTCAGTCTAACCAGACACCTAGGTATTTGTAGTTGTCCACGTATTCTAAATCAGAGCCGTCAGAGTAGTGATGCTGAACGGAGAGCAGATACGGGCAGAGATCGGTTGAATAGCATGCATTTAGTTCCCCTGCGTTTAAGAGCAGTTGGAAGCCACAGAAGGAGAGTTGTAATGGCATTGAAGCTCGCCTGGAGGAGGGGCCAGATGTATACAGATCCACTGACAGTACAACCCACTGACAA
>NW_025762027.1:0-2093 GCF_021184085.1 Oncorhynchus gorbuscha
TGTGTGTGTGTGTGTGTGTGTGTGTGTGTGTGTGTGTGTGTGTGTGTGTGTGTGTGTGTGTGTGTGTGTGTGTGTGTGTGTGTGTGTGTGTGTGTGTGTGTGTGTGTGTGTGTGTGTGTGTGTGTGTGTTTGTTTGTGTTTGTGTCCTGTGTGTGTCTGTGTGTGAGTGAGATAGTGTGTGTGTATCACTGGCACAGGGACACTGAGGAGTCCCAAATCCCAAAGGAACACTCCTACTCTGTGGGAGCTGGAGGAGGGGACGACTATGGTAGTGGGATTATTATTGTGACAGGCAATGTAACGGTTGTCACAGCAGTACAGGCTCCAGGACTTGTCATTGTATCCAAGCCAACATTCCTTAACCCCTCCTCTCCTGCTGATTCCTTTATATGTCACTCCTATATCAGCCCATCCCCCACTCCACTCTACCTCCCAGTAACAGCGCCCAGTCAGACCCTCTCTACACAGCACCTGCCCCCAGTCCTCAAATCTCTCTGGGTGATCAGGATACGGCTGCTTCTCTCTCCTCCATGTCACCTTTCGGTTTTCCTCAGACAGAGAGAGGTGTCTGTTTACTGTGTTTGGGTCCAGTGTGAGATCACAGACATCTGATGGATGAAACCAGACACAATATTAGAAATCATCATCATCCACATTAGAATGTTAACTCACTTTTCACTAATTCATTTAAAGTAGATGTTTCTAGGTATCGTTGTTTATTGTTGTTTATTCTTAAGTTATATTCTTCACAGACACACACACGTTGTCAAGTCAACTCTTTGTAAACGTTGGTGTCCCTGATTTCTGCTTCTGTAGAACTACAGCTGATATTTTATATGACCAAGTAAGTAATGATGATGGTCTTTGACTTTGACTTAACTTGAATTAAGACTTATTCTTAGTCATATTCTTCACAGCAGTCAACACTCACATTTTCTAAGTCCAGGTTTCATTCTGTTCTCTCCACCATGTTCCACACTGTAGCGGTAAGCAGAAGAACAGACAGTCTTGGAGGGATACACCTGAACACACACACACACACACACACACACACACACACACACACACACACACACACACACACACACACACACACACACACACACACACACACACACACACACAGGAGAAACACAAACACCCAGGACACACGCACATACACACACACTGGTGACACACACACATACACACACACACACACATACACACACACACTGGTGACACACACACACACTGGAGACAGACACACACACACAGGAGACAGACACACACACACACACACACACGCACACACACACACACACACACTGGTGACGCACACACACACTGGAGACATACACACACACAGGACACACACACACACACACACACACTGGAGACACAAACAAACACAGGAGACACAAACAAACACAGGAGACATACACACACTGGAGATACACACACACTGGAGATACACACACACTGGAGATACACACACACTGGAGACGCTAACACACACACACACACACACACAGGAGACAGACAGACACTGGAGACACTACACACACACACACACACACACACACAACTGGAGACATACACACACACACACACACACACTGGAGACATACACACACACACACACACACTGGAGACATACACACACACACACACACACACACACTGAGACAGACATACACTGGAGACACTACACACACACACACACACACACTGGAGACATACACACACACACACACACACACACACTGGAGACATACACACACACACACACACACACACACACACACACACACACACACACACACACACACACACACACACACACACACTAACACACACACACACACTGAGACACACCACACACACACACACACTGGAGACACACACACACACACACACACACACACACACACACACACACACACACACACACACACACACACACACACACACACACACACACACACACACAGAGACACACACACACACACTGACACACACACTGGAGACACACACACACACACACACACACACACACACACACACACACACACACACACACACACACACACACACACACACACACACACACA
>NW_025762028.1:0-2091 GCF_021184085.1 Oncorhynchus gorbuscha
GCACTTTATCAAAAGCTTTTTCCATGTCTAATCCCACCAACATGAGGTGCACCCGTCTGTCTTGGGCCCAAGCAATACAGTCTCTCACCAAACTCAGGTTCCAATGTATGGACCTCCCCTCCACCCCACAAGTCTGGTCCTCATGTATGACATGGGGCAGAACCTTCCTTAGACGGCCTGTTAGGGACACGGGCTACCACTTTATAGTCTGCACACAAAGCGTAATGGGCCTGTACTCCCCAGGTTGTCCCTTTCCCTTTCTAGAAGCAGCCAAGACCCCTCCTCATTGGAAGACCCTGTGGAGCCCTGAGTCGTAATAATCGCTTAATTACTGAAAAGAAATTCCTCCCCAAAATCTCCCAGAAGGTGACATAAAACTCCAGTGGAAGCCCATCGTAGCCTGGTACCTTGTTGGCTGGTAAACCCCGCAATGCAGCCTCAACTTCCTTAAGCTCGAAAGGGCGATCGAGATCAGAGGCTGCATCCGGGGGAACTTTTTCCTCAAAAACCCCAGAAAGACACTTTCTTTCGGAACCGTCTATTTCCTTCTCCCCAAAGTTCTTGGTAGAAGAGGGCTGGCCCTACCATCCCCTTTGGGTCAGAAACTATTCCCCATACCTGTTGGCAACTGGGCAATAACTGCTTTGGCCGGGCGGCATAATCTGTTTAAAAAAATATGAGCTGCTAGCCTCACCAAACTCAAACTTGTCCCTTTGACATCTAAATAGAAAATCCCTGGCCTTCCCCTGAAAATACATCCCAACCTACTTTTATACCCTCCATCCTCCCACATCCTCCTCTCACCCTTATTCTCAGCTGACACCAAGGCAGTCAGCTCCCTGTAGCCGCTGAAAACCTTCCTGTCTGCTCGGCCTTAGTCACACAGTGTGAAATGGCCAGGGTGCGCACATTGCGCTTCACACACTCCCACCATTCAACTAGGGAACCAAAAAGGTTTGAGATCCCCATATCTCGTAATGAGATTTAAAAGCCTCCCTAAAAGAAAGATCGGCCAAAATTTTGAGTTTAATTTCCAAAAGCCTCTGCCGAATATCGGTACGTCTAACGAGACCACTACCTGAACTTGGCAGTGGTCAGAAAACCAAACCGAGACACAGTGACTTTTGAGACTGGCACAGAAACTGGTAAAAATAAAATCTATACGACTACGGAACCCCTTGAGTTTGCCCATGTCATACCCTCCCCTGTTAGTCGCAGACTCTGAAAGAGTCCCTCAATGAAAAATCTTTAACTACTGAAACCAAATAGGGTAGGCTAAAATCCCCAGTGCCTTCAAAAGAGACATTGAAATCCCCGCCCAAAACCACAGTTCGATTAGTAACACAAATATCTGGCAGAGCCAAAAAATATCTTTTCTACCTCTTGGTTCAGCAGGAGCATAAATGTTAACAAAACGAAACTTCGCCCCCTCCAGTCTGCATCTACCACTAAAATTCTCCCCTCTATGACCGAAAAGGAACCCACCACGCAAAATCCCTCTCCCCAAACAAAATCCCCACCCCAGAGGAGTGCACCCCTCCTATCCCCCATCTGGACTCTCCTTTCCCCCACCCTTGTAAACACAGAAACATCCCCATGTCCCTTAAATGAACCTCTTGTAAAAACAAACCTGGAAGGGGACACTTGAAAGGTACTGAAATACCCCTCCTCTCTTCCCCTTATCCCTTAATCCCCTTACATTCACTGTTACAATTGTAAAGTGAAACCATACCAATGAATAAGAAACTTAATAAGACCACCCATCATCTCTATACTGTCTGTCAGATAGGAGCCTCCCCCATCCCAAAGTCACTCACCCCTTCCAGGTATATGTCACTGTTCGGCGTACCTGGTGCCACGAATGAGCGCTCAGGGCTGGAAGAGTCCTCACCGGTTAATACCAGTCCACAGTCCTGTGATGCTTCCCCAGGACTGGAAGAGTAGTCTCCCCCGGACCGTACCTGTGCACAGTCCATTGAACCCTCTTCAGGATTGGTATCCATCTCCAAAGTTCCTGTCCCAGGAAGCTCAGGAGCCAAAGAAGCCCCCTGGACCTGCTCCCCCGGCCCCCCCACCAAGGTTTCAGAGCCC
>NW_025762029.1:0-2089 GCF_021184085.1 Oncorhynchus gorbuscha
GCAGACATGTCAGGGAACACGACTTACCACAAAGACATACAGTGCCTTGCGAAAGTATTCGGCCCCCTTGAACTTTGCAACCTTTTGCCACATTTCAGGCTTCAAACATAAAGATATAAAACTGTATTTTTTTGTGAAGAATCAACAACAAGTGGGACACAATCATGAAGTGGAACGACATTTATTGGATATTTCAAACTTTTTAACAAATCAAAACTGAAAAATTGGGCGTGCAAAATTGTTCAGCCCCCTTAAGTTAATACTTTTTGTAGCGCCACTTTTGCTGCGATTACAGCTGTAAGTCGCTTGGGGTATGTCTCTATCAGTTTTGCACATCGAGAGACTGACATTTTTTCCCATTCCTCCTTGCAAAACAGCTCGAGCTCAGTGAGGTTGGATGGAGAGCATTTGTGAACAACAGTTTTCAGTTCTTTCCAAAGATTCTCGATTGGATTCAGGTCTGGACTTTGACTTGGCCATTCTAACACCTGGATATGTTTATTTTTGAACCATTCCATTGTAGATTTTGCTTTATGTTTTGGATCATTGTCTTGTTGGAAGACAAATCTCCGTCCCAGTCTCAGGTCTTTTGCAGACTCCATCAGGTTTTCTTCCAGAATGGTCCTGTATTTGGCTCCATCCATCTTCCCATCAATTTTAACCATCTTCCCTATCCCTGCTGAAGAAAAGCAGGCCCAAACCATGATGCTGCCACCACCATGTTTGACAGTGGGGATGGTGTGTTCAGGGTGATGAGCTGTGTTGCTTTTACGCCAAACATAACGTTTTGCATTGTTGCCAAAAAGTTCAATTTTGGTTTCATCTGACCAGAGCACCTTCTTCCACATGTGTGGTGTGTCTCCCAGGTGGCTTGTGGCAAACTTTAAACGACACTTTTTATGGATATCTTTAAGAAATGGCTTTCTTCTTGCCACTCTTCCATAAAGGCCAGATTTGTCCAATACACGATTGATTGTTGTCCTATGGACAGAGTGTCCCACCTCAGCTGTAGATCTCTGCAGTTCATCCAGAGTGATCATGGGCCTCTTGGCTGCATCTCTGATCAGTCTTCTCCTTGTATGAGCTGAAAGATTAGAGGGACGGCCAGGTCTTGGTAGATTTGCAGTGGTCTGATACTCCTTCCATTTCAATATTATCACTTGCACAGTGCTCCTTGGGATGTTTAAAGCTTGGGAAATCTTTTTGTATCCAAATCCGGCTTTAAACTTCTTCACAACAGTATCTCGGACCTGCCTGGTGTGTTCCTTGTTCTCCATGATGCTCTCTGCACTTTTAACGGACCTCTGAGACTATCACAGTGCAGGTGCATTTATACGGAGACTTGATTACACACAGGTGGATTGTATTTATCATCATTAGTCATTTAGGTCAACATTGGATCATTCAGAGATCCTCACTGAACTTCTGGAGAGAGTTTGCTGCACTGAAAGTAAAGGGGCTGAATCATTTTGCACGCCCAATTTTTCAGTTTTTGATTTGTTAAAAAAGTTTGAAATATCCAATAAATGTTGTTCCACTTCATGATTGTGTCCCACTTGTTTTTGATTCTTCACAAAAAATACAGTTTTATATCTTTATGTTTGAAGCCTGAAATGTGGCAAAAGGTCACAAAGTTCAAGGGGGCCGAATACTTTCGCAAGGCACTGTATGAACATGGACACAATTACACTGAACCATTTTCTGAAAATCTGTCATATTTGTGTGTAGATGTTTACGATAAATAGGAATTTGTATTTGTGAAAAGATTGCAGAGTATACCCCTAATATTTTTGTGTCTAGTTAGTTTTGGAGACATTTGGCCACCATCATCAATGTTTCCCCCATAACACCCATGAAAACACATGGCAGCCTTCTAAACACTGTTCGTAAACCAGTCAGGTTCTTACTGAAGTCAGGTGGGACACACAAGGCGTCAGAGTAAAAGATGCAGCATTTGTCATCTTTAGGACAGTCCTCATCGCGGACACATCCCTTGTGTGACGGCATGACATTCAGAAGCAGCGGGCACTGACCTGCCTTCGGGGGGATCGGCACTGTGAGAGAGCAGGAGGAAGAGGAAACAATTGGA
>NW_025762031.1:0-2087 GCF_021184085.1 Oncorhynchus gorbuscha
TCTGCAGATGACTTCGTCAACCATTTTGAAAAGAAGATCGACGACATCCGATCCGCTTGCTAAGTCAAACAACACCGCTGGCCCTGCCTACACTGCCCTACCCCAGCTCTGACCTCTTTCTCCCTCTTCTCCAGATGAAATCTCGCGTCTTGTGATGGCCGGCCGCCCAACAACCTGCCCGCTCGAATTCTATCCTCCTCTTCTCCAGACCATTTCCGGAGACCTTCTCCTTACCTCACTCGCTCATCAACTTATCCCTGACTCACGCCCTTCCGTCTTCAAGAGAGCGAGAGTTGCACCCTCTTTCTGGAAAAACCTAAGACTTCGCATCCTCTTCCGATGTCAACAACTACAGCGGCTGCCTTCGATACTGTGAACCATCAGATCCTCCTCTCCACCCTCTCCGAGTTGGGCATCTCCGGCGCGGCCCACGCTTGGATTGCGTCCTACCTGGCTGGTCGCGTCGCCACCAGGTGGCGTGGGCGAGAATCTGTCTCCTCACCACGCGCTCTCACCACTGGTGTCCCCCAGGCTCTGTTTCTAGGCCCTCCTCCTATTCTCGCTATACACCAAGTCACTTGGCTCTGTCATAACCCTCATGGCTCCTCCTATCATTGCTATGCAGACGACACACAATTAATCTTCTCCTTTCCCCCCCTGATGACCAGGTGGCGAATCGCATCTCTGCATGTCTGGCAGACATATCGGTGTGGATGACGGATCACCACTCAAGCTGAACTTCGGCAAGACGGAGCTGCTCTTCCTCCCGGGGGGACTGCCCGTTCCATGATCCGCCATCACGGTTGACAACTCCATTGTGTCCTCCTCCCAGAGTGCTAAGAACCTTGGCGTGATCCTGGACAACAAACTGTCGTTCTCAACTAACATCAAGGCGGTGGCCCGTTCCTGTAGGTTCATGCTCTACAACATCCGCAGAGTACGACCCCTCTCACACAGGAAGCGGCGCAGGTCCTAATCCAGGCACTGGCTGGGCTCCTGCCTGTGCCATTAAACCCTACAACTCATCCAGAACGCCGCAGCCCGTCTAGTGTTCAACCTTCCAAGTTCTTCACGCCACCCCGCTCCTCCGCCTCTCCACTGGCTTCCAGTTGAAGCCGCATCCGCTACAAGACCATGGTGCTTGCCTACGGAGCTGTGAGGGGAACGGCACCTCAGTACCTCCAGGCTCTGATCAGGCCCTACACCCAAACAAGGGCACTGCGTTCATCCACCTCTGGCCTGCTCGCCTCCCTACCACTGAGGAAGTACAGCTCCCGCTCAGCCCAGTCAAAACTGTTCGCTGCTCTGGCTCCCCAATGGTGGAACAAACTCCCTCACGACGCCAGGACAGCGGAGTCAATCACCACCTTCCGGAGACACCTGAAACCCCACCTCTTTAAGGAATACCTAGGATAGGATAAAGTAATCCTCTCACCCCCTTAAAAGATTTAGATGCACTATTGTAAAGTGGACTGTTCCACTGATGTCATAAGGTGTTTATAAAGGAAACGTATATGTATGGCATGCGCCAAGTTTATGAATGTCAATATTTGTACCTGCACTGACTGGCGCAAGCAGAAATTTACGCAACTGTTTTGAGGCCCCTGGAGATTGAAAAAAGGCACTAGAAAGACTGAGCTCATAAGACAAATGTAACTCTGACCTGAATTCAAAGTGCTATGCACAGCTCATCACCTGTTTAACACCATCCATACCATGAAGCATTGTGGTGGCAGCAGCATCATGCTGTTGGGATGTTTTTCAGTGGCAGGGACTAGGGGACTGGTAAGGAAGGGTGCACTAAAAAACTTTTCCCTGTATATTTACAGCATTATACTGGCATCACAGTTGCCAGTTTAATACTGTAATTTTGCTTTACAGCAGTGATGCTGTAATATAGTTTACAGTACTATTTTCTTTACTGTAAAACGTATTACAGCATCCCTGCTGTGAATTTATAAATACAGCCAAATCCTTGATGAGAACCTGCTTCAGAGTGCAAATGACCTTAGGCTGGGGCAAAAATGTGCATTCCAACAGGACAATGACCCTAAGCATACAGCCAAAGCAACGCTGAAATGGCTAAA
>NW_025762032.1:0-2086 GCF_021184085.1 Oncorhynchus gorbuscha
GGCGCTGCTCGCTCGTTTTCTGGAGGACTCCACGCAGTGGTTAAGGATGAGATTCTCTCCCGGGAGGTTCCTTCAGATGTGGACTCTTTGATTGCTCTCGCCATCCGCATAGAACGACGGGTAGATCTTCGTCACCGGGCTCGTGGAAGAGAGCTCGCATCAACGGTGTTTCCCTGCTCCGCATCGCAACCATCTCCCTCCTCTGGCTTTGAGTCTGAGCCCATGCAGCTGGGAGGGATTCGCATCTCGACTAAGGAGAGGAACGGAGGATCACCAACCGCCTGTGCCTCTATTGCGGAGTTGCTGGACATTTTGTTAATTCATGTCCAGTAAAAGCCAGAGCTCATCTGTAAGCGGAGGCTACAGGTGGCGCAACTACTCAAGTCTCTCCATCAAGATCCTGTACTACTTTGTCGGTCCATCTACGCTGGACCGGTTCGGTGCTACATGTAGTGCCTTGATAGACTCTGGGGCTGAGGGTTGTTTCATGGACGAAGCATGGGTTCGGAAACATGACATTCCTTTCAGAGAGTTAGAGAAGCCTACGCCCATGTTCGCCTTAGATGGTAGTCATCTTCCCAGTATCAGATTTGAGACACTACCTTTAACCCTCACAGTATCTGGTAACCACAGTGAGACTATTTCTTTTTTGATTTTCGTTCACCGTTTACACCTGTTGTTTTGGGTCATCCCTGGCTAGTATGTCATAATCCTTCTATTAATTGGTCTAGTAATTCTATCCTATCCTGGAACGTTTCTTGTCATGTGAAGTGTTTAATGTCTGCCATCCCTCCCGTTTCTTCTGTCCCTACTTCTCAGGAGGAACCTGGCGATTTGACAGGAGTGCCGGAGGAATATCATGATCTGCGCACGGTCTTCAGTCGGTCCGAGCCAACTCCCTTCCTCCTCACCGGTCGTATGATTGTAGTATTGATCTCCTTCCGGGGACCACTCCTCCTCGGGGTAGACTATACTCTCTGTCGGCTCCCGAACGTAAGGCTCTCGAGGATTATTTGTCTGTGTCTCTTGACGCCGGTACCATAGTGCCTTCTTCCTCTCCGGCCGGGCGGGGTTCTTTTTGTTAAGAAGAAGGACGGTACTCTGCGCCCCTGCGTGGATTATCGAGGGCTGAATGACATAACGGTTAAGAATCGTTATCCGCTTCCCCTTATGTCATCAGCCTTCGAGATTCTGCAGGGAGCCAGGTGCTTTACTAAGTTGGACCTTCGTAACGCTTACCATCTCGTGCGCATCAGAGAGGGGACGAGTGGAAACGGCGTTTAACACTCCGTTAGGGCATTTTGAGTACCGGGTTCTGCCGTTTGGTCTCGCCAATGCGCCAGCTGTTTTTCAGGCATTAGTTAATGATGTTCTGAGAGACATGCTGAACATCTTTGTTTTTGTCTATCTTGACGATATCCTGATTTTTCTCCGTCACTCGAGATTCATGTTCAGCACGTTCGACGTGTTCTACAGCGCCTTTTAGAGAATTGTCTCTACGTAAAGGCTGAGAAGTGCTCTTTTCATGTCTCCTCCGTTACTTTTCTCGGTTCCGTTATTTCCGCTGAAGGCATTCAGATGGATTCCGCTAAGGTCCAAGCTGTCAGTGATTGGCCCGTTCCAAGGTCACGTGTCGAGTTGCAGCGCTTTTTAGGTTTCGCTAATTTCTATCGGCGTTTCATTCGTAATTTCGGTCAAGTTGCTGCCCCTCTCACAGCTCTTACTTCTGTCAAGACGTGTTTTAAGTGGTCCGGTTCCGCCCAGGGAGCTTTTGATCTTCTAAAGAACGTTTTACGTCCGCTCCTATCCTCGTTACTCCTGGCGTCACTAGACAATTCATTGTCGAGGTTGGCGCTTCAGAGGTAGGCGTGGGAGCCATTCTATCCCAGCGCTTCCAGTCTGACGATAAGGTTCATCCTTGCATCGCCTGTCGCCATCTGAGCGCAACTATGATGTGGGTAACCGTGAACTGCTCGCCATCCGCAGCCCTAGGCGAATGGCGACAGTGGTTGGAGGCGACCGTTCCTTTTGTCGTTTGGACAGACCATAAGAACCTTGAGTACATCCGTTCTGCCAAGCGACTTAA
>NW_025762033.1:0-2085 GCF_021184085.1 Oncorhynchus gorbuscha
TCGAGACCCAGGGTCTCGAGCTTGATGACGAGCTTGGAGGGTACTATGGTGTTGAATGCCGAGCTGTAGTCGATGAACAGCATTCTCACATAGGTATTCCTCTTGTCCAGGTGGGTTAGGGCAGTGTGCAGTGTGGTTGAGATTGCATCGTCTGTGGACCTATTTGGGCGGTAAGCAAATTGGAGTGGGTCTAGGGTGTCAGGTAGGGTGGAGGTGATATGGTCCTTGACTAGTCTCTCAAAGCACTTCATGATGACGGAAGTGAGTGCTACGGGGCGGTAGTCGTTTAGCTCAGTTACCTTAGCTTTCTTGGGAACAGGAACAATGGTGGCCCTCTTGAAGCATGTGGGAACAGCAGACTGGTATAGGGATTGATTGAATATGTCCGTAAACACACCGGCCAGCTGGTCTGCGCATGCTCGGAGGGCGCGGCTGGGGATGCCGTCTGGGCCTGCAGCCTTGCGAGGGTTAACACGTTTAAATGTCTTACTCACCTCGGCTGCAGTGAAGGAGAGACCGCATGTTTCCGTTGCAGGCCGTGTCAGTGGCACTGTATTGTCCTCAAAGCGGGCAAAAAAGTTATTTAGTCTGCCTGGGAGCAAGACATCCTGGTCCGTGACTGGGCTGGATTTCATCTTGTAGTCCGTGATTGACTGTAGACCCTGCCACATGCCTCTTGTGTCTGAGCCATTGAATTGAGATTCCACTTTGTCTCTGTACTGACGCTTAGCTTGTTTGATAGCCTTACGGAGGGAATAGCTGCACTGTTTGTATTCAGTCATGTTGCCAGACACCTTGCCCTGATTAAAAGCAGTGGTTCGCGCTTTCAGTTTCACGCGAATGCTGCCATCAATCCACGGTTTCTGGTTAGGGAATGTTTTTATCGTTGCTATGGGAACGACATCTTCGGCCGCACGTTCTAATGAACTCGCACACCGAATCAGCGTATTCGTCAATATTCCCATCTGGCGCTGTACTGAAACATGTCCCAGTCCACGTGCTGGAAGCAGTCTTGGAGTGTAGAGTCAGCTTGGTCTGACCAGCGTTGGACAGACCTCAGCGTGGGAGCCTCTTGTTTTAATTTCTGCCTGTAGGCAGGGATCAGCAAAATGGAGTCGTGGTCAGCTTTTCCGAAAGGGGGGCGGGGCAGGGCCTTATATGCGTCGCGGAAGTTAGAGTAACAATGATCCAAGGTTTTACCACCCCTGGTTGCGCAATCGATATGCTGATAAAATTTAGGGAGTCTTGTTTTCAGATTGGCTTTGTTAAAATCCCCAGCTACAATGAATGCAGCCTCCGGATAAATGTTTTCCAGTTTGCAAAGAGTTAAATAAATTTCGTTCAGAGCCATCGATGTGTCTGCTTGGGGGGGGATATATACGGCTGTGATTATAATCGAAGAGAATTCAATACATCACGTATCAGCTTCTTTTCATCACATCCTGTCAAACAAGGAACACACTGTCTGTGTCCCAAATGGCCCCTATCCCTAACTAGTGCACTACTTTTGACCAGAGCCCTTGTCAAAAGTAGTGCACTTTATAGGGAATAGGGTCCCATTTGGGGAGCACACACTGTATTGTATTGAAACACATTGCGTAATAGCCTGGCTATCTGCAGTAGCGATCCAGTGTGAAATTAAGCATGAAGAGTTGGTAGAGGAATACAATGCTCTCTTTGTCTCTGTCTGCTCTCTGTGCGTAGCCCATATTGTGAAACCATGGCTACAACCTGGATATAGAGGTCATTATTAGGATCCTCGGTATTCATTCAAAAAACGAGTCTTTCAACCATGCCATCTCCCATCGATCTATGACCATTTTATTTGGGGTTTGTCACTTTCTAGTATATGTATGTCTATAGTTCATAGGTCATCATTGGGCCCTTGTGGATATATCAAATCTACATAAGGCCTACTGTCCAATATCCATATCTGTGAATAGGAAAACATCTCAATCTCCCTGACACTTCTAGAATAATCCCATCATAGTTGTTGATATCGTATATTTCCATGCTCATCTTCAGTACTGTTTTGGACATTCTTGACAATGTCACAGTCCCCGGCCGCTCAATGCCGTGCCAGAC
>NW_025762034.1:0-2084 GCF_021184085.1 Oncorhynchus gorbuscha
AAAGACAATATGTTACAAGTAGGTTGACTTTATGTGGGAGACAGACAGAGAGAGAGAGAGAACTGAGGAGAGAGAAAGACAATATGTTACAAGTAGGTTGACTTTATGTGGGAGACAGACAGAGAGAGAGAACTGAGGAGAGAGAAAGACAATATGTTACAAGTAGGTTGACTTTATGTGGGAGACAGACAGAGAGAGAGAGAGAACTGAGGAGAGAGAAAGACAATATGTTACAAGTAGGTTGACTTTATGTGGGAGACAGACAGAGAGAGAGAGAGAACTGAGGAGAGAGAAAGACAGAGGACGTAAATGTGTTTAGAGACATTGACTGCACAGGTCGATTTAAATCTAATTCCATTCAAAACAGGTAGTATGTTATTTATGCTCATAACTAATGTCTTATCAAGGGGGTTTACATGTACTTCAGACTGCCTCACAGAAACAGGCTCCTGCCCTATGGGTCATTCTGACTCAGACAAGACTAACTAACTTCATACTGTAACAGTTAACACACAACACATTGCAGTACAAACACAAGCCAATACATTCACGTAAATAAGAATATACAGGAACCCAAATGCGGCGCCCCTATTCCTGGTCAGGAATGTCCTATGGCCCCTGGTTGAAAGCTAGCAACTATTTAGGAATAGGGTGCACTACAGAGCCCATGGCCCTGGTTAAAAAGTAGTGCACCATACAGGCAGGATATGCCCAACTCTGACCACGAGGTCCGGGAGCCTTCTTGTTCTACCTGATCATTAATATCACCCACCTGGTGTCCCAGGTCTAAACCAGTCCCTGGTTAGAGGGGAATCACCCACCTGGTGTCCCAGGTCAAACTCAGTCCCTGGTAGAGGGGAATCACCCACCTGGTGTCCTAGGTCTAAACCACTAGAGGGGAAACCAGTCCCAGGTCCAAACCAGTCCCCTGGGTTAGAGGGGAATCACCCACCTGGTGTCCCACTAAACCAGTCCCCGGTTGTCCCACTGGTGTCCCAGGTCTAAACCAGTCCCTGGTTAGAGGGGTCCCTGGTCCCAGGTCTAAATCCAGGTAGAGGGGAATCACCCACCTGGTGTCTCAGGTCTGAAACCAGTCCCTGGTTAGAGGGAATCACCCACCTGGTGTCCCAGGTCTAAACCAGTCCCCAGTTAGAGGGGAATCACCCACCTGGTGTCCGGGAGGTCAAACCAGTCCCTGGTTAGAGGAATCATCCCACCTGGTGTCCTAGGTCAGTAACAGGTCCCTGGTTAGAGGGGAAACCAGTCCCAGGTCTAAACCAGTCCCTTGGGATTAGAGGGGAATCACCACCTGGTGTCCTAGGTCTAAACTAGTCCCCGGGTTAGAGGGGAATCACCCACCCTGGTGTCCCAGGTCTAACCAGTCCCTGATTAGAGGGGAATCACCCACCTGGTGTCCCAGGTCTAAACCAGTCCCTGATTAGAGGGGAATCACCCACCTGGTGTTCCAGGTCTAAACCAGTCCCTGATTAGAGGGAAATCACCCACCTGGTGTCCCAGGTCTAAACCAGTCCCTGGTTAGAGGGGAATCACCCACCTGGTGTCCCAGGTCTAAACCAGTCCCTGGTTAGAGGGGAATCACCCACCTGGTGTCCCAGGTCTAAACCAGTCCCTGATTAGAGGGGAATCACCCACCTGGTGTCCCAGGTCTAAACCAGTCCCTGATTAGAGGGGAATCACCCACCTGGTGTCCCAGGTCTAAATCAGTCCCTGATTAGAGGGGAACAATGAGAAAATACAGTGGAACTGTCTTGGAGGTATAGGGGGATATAAGGAACTAGGTGCACTACAACTAGGGCCCTGGTCAAAAGAAATGCACTACTTAGGGAATAGGGTGCACTACAGAGCCCTATGGGCCCTGGTCAAAAGAAATGCACTACTTAGGGAATAGTGTGCACTACAGAGCCCTATGGGCCCTGGTCAAAAGAAGTGCACTACTTAGGGAATAGGGTGCACTACAGAGCCCTGTGGGCCCTGGTCAAAAGAAATACACTACTTAGGGAATAGGGTGCACTACAGAGCCCTATGGGCCCTGGTTAAAAGATGTGCACTACATTAGGGTTGGG
>NW_025762036.1:0-2084 GCF_021184085.1 Oncorhynchus gorbuscha
CTTCCGTGAAACCAAAGAAGCAGGTTGAGAAACTGAATCCAGTGATACAGTACTCTGTTAATAGCACAATACATTAATTATCAGTGTTAAAGATGCAATTTTGTTCCAGTAAATTTATTATGATTATATTTGTTTATGCTCAGACGATTATTCGTCAGTAAAGTGAGCTATTTCCATGTATGTACATTATCGTCCGTACAGCATTCGGCTTATATTGAATATCAGGTTCATCTCTAGTTACGTTGCACTGATGCAAGTGTTCACTGTCAATCTTGATATCATCGGGGTTTTCAGCAGTTTCATGAGAAAGGTTTTCGCAGATATGCGTGCTGCCAAAAACTGTGGACATTTTCATTACGTGTTTTTGATGTTTGGATATGTGTCGTTTGGGAGGCGGCATAGAAGTCAATGAGACTGTTGAGCGAATCGTCTTTCAGAACATCACAGTTCTGTAACTCAGCCAACTCAACGACTGATATGAAGGCTGGGCTTCATCAATGTCGAGCAACAAGGGTTCTAGAAAAGACAGATTTCTTTCGCTAACATGGTTCACTGAATCGCACACACGAACTCCGCCTTCAGCATTTCCAGTGCTTCCACGCACTTTCAGCTGGGAACGGGACCGCTGGGTTCTCTGTCGACAGGTTTTGGGTAGCAGGAAGATGGACGAAGTTGCGCTTTTCACTTGTTCCAAAAGCAGCGCTAATTTCACCTCAAATGCTTGTATGTGTGAATACATGCTCTAAAATGAGTTTCCCCCGCCCCTTGTAGCTACAAGTTACAATGTTAAGTATTTCTGTCACGTCTGTTAAAATGCGAGGTGCCATTTCCATTCTGGGTCGATCAGCTCTGGGACCGCTTTGTCTTTAAATGTGAAGAAATATTGTTAATTTTGGCAAAGGCTGTAAAAACGCCTCAAACTTGCCCCGGCTCAGCCATCGGACCTCTGTGGTGGTACAGCACATCTCCGTGCGTAGACTCCAGTTCAGACAGGAATTCTTGAACTGCCTGTGTTTAAGTCCCTTTGCTCTGATGAAGTTTATGCACGACACCACAACCTTCATTACAGAATCCCACGTCAACACTTTGCAGCACAGTGCTTGCTGGTGAATTAGGCAGTGGACTCGTAGCGGGGCGGTGAGACCCCTTTTTCCAACTCCCGGTTCATGCGTCCTATTAGACCGCGAAGTTTCGCACCATGCTAGGAGCCCGTCAGTCGTGATGCTAGCTAGCTTTGACCAGTCCAGGTCCAACTTCTCCATGGTTTGGCACACTTTGTCAAAAATATCCTCTCCGTTGTAGTCCCTTTGAGACTTTGGAGGGCTGCCAGCTCCTCGCATATCTCAAAAGTTTGCGCTAACTCCACAAATAAAATGAGCAGTTGCGCTGTGTCTTGCACGTCCGTGCTCTCATCCAGTGCTAATGAAAAAAAGTCAAATTCTTTCGTCTTCTGCTGCAGCTGGGCATATACATTACTCCCGATTTCTTCAACGCGTCTGGTGATTGTACTCGCCGACAGACTTACGGCATTAAATGCATCTTTCTTCTCGGGACACACCTCCTCCGCGACAGCATCCATACATTTCTTAACAAACTCTCCGTCAGTGAAAGGCTTACCGCTTCTTGCTATCAGTTTAGCAACCGTAAAGCTGGCCCGAACGGATGCCTGGTTCAGCTGAGCTTGGCGTACAAATGTATTCTGCTGAGATAGTAGTCCACTTTTTAGCTTTGAGAGTTTGTCTGCTCGTATTTGGCCTTGCAAGCTATCGTACTTGTCTTTGTGACAGGATTCATAGTGTCGGCGAAGATTGTATTCTTTGAATACCGCCACAGTCTCTTGACAGATGAGACAAACAGCCTTTTCTTTGCATTGAACAAAAAAATAATCGTTTGTCCACTGCGGGTTACATACCCTGCATTCTGAATCAATTTCTCTTACCTAACCTTTTTTTTTCTGGAGGCCAAATAGGAAAAAATTCGATAGCGTCTCTGGTATTGTTCAGAGGGCCGGGCCAAATGTGCTGACGGGCCGTATCCGGCCCGCGGGCCGTAGTTTGGTGGACACTCTACATTGTAGGGTATGT
>NW_025762037.1:0-2078 GCF_021184085.1 Oncorhynchus gorbuscha
GTACTGCTTGGTGTGGTACCTGTAGTATCATCATGTCAGGTCTGTTACTGCTTGGTGTGGTACCCGTAGTATCATCATGTCAGGGCCTGTACTGCTTGGTGTGGTACCTGTAGTATCATCATGTCAGGTCTGTACTGCTTGGTGTGGTACCTGTAGTATAATCATGTCAGGTCTGTACTGCTTGGTGTGGTACCTGTAGTATCATCATGTCAGGTCTGTACTGCTTGGTGTGGTACCTGTAGTATAATCATGTCAGGTCTGTACTGCTTGGTGTGGTACCTGTAGTATCATCATGTCAGGTCTGTACTGCTTGGTGTGGTACCTGTAGTATCATCATGTCAGGTCTGTACTGCTTGGTGTGGTACCTGTAGTATCATCATGTCAGGTCTGTACTGCTTGGTGTGGTACCTGTAGTATCATCATGTCAGGTCTGTACTGCTTGGTGTGGTACCTGTAGTATCATCATGTCAGGTCTGTACTGCTTGGTGTGGTACCTGTAGTATCATCATGTCAGGTCTGTACTGCTTGGTGTGGTACCTGTAGTATCATCATGTCAGGTCTGTACTGCTTGGTGTGGTACCTGTAGTATCATCATGTCAGGTCTGTACTGCTTGGTGTGGTACCTGTAGTATCATCATGTCAGGTCTGTACTGCTTGGTGTGGTACCTGTAGTATCATCATGTCAGGTCTGTACTGCTTGGTGTGGTACCTGTAGTATAATCATGTCAGGTCTGTACTGCTTGGTGTGGTACCTGTAGTATAATCATGTCAGGTCTGTACTGCTTGGTGTGGTACCTGTAGTATCATCATGTCAGGTCTGTACTGCTTGGTGTGGTACCTGTAGTATCATCATGTCAGGTCTGTACTGCTTGGTGTGGTACCTGTAGTATCATCATGTCAGGTCTGTACTGCTTGGTGTGGTACCTGTAGTATCATCATGTCAGGTCTGTACTGCTTGGTGTGGTACCTGTAGTATCATCATGTCAGGTCTGTACTGCTTGGTGTGGTACCTGTAGTATCATCATGTCAGGTCTGTACTGCTTGGTGTGGTACCTGTAGTATCATCATGTCAGGTCTGTACTGCTTGGTGTGGTACCTGTAGTATCATCATGTCAGGTCTGTACTGCTTGGTGTGGTACCTGTAGTATCATCATGTCAGGTCTGTACTGCTTGGTGTGGTACCTGTAGTATCATCATGTCAGGTCTGTACTGCTTGGTGTGGTACCTGTAGTATAATCATGTCAGGTCTGTACTGCTTGGTGTGGTACCTGTAGTATAATCATGTCAGGTCTGTACTGCTTGGTGTGGTACCTGTAGTATCATCATGTCAGGTCTGTACTGCTTGGTGTGGTACCTGTAGTATCATCATGTCAGGTCTGTACTGCTTGGTGTGGTACCTGTAGTATCATCATGTCAGGTCTGTACTGCTTGGTGTGGTACCTGTAGTATCATCATGTCAGGTCTGTACTGCTTGGTGTGGTACCTGTAGTATCATCATGTCAGGTCTGTACTGCTTGGTGTGGTACCTGTAGTATCATCATGTCAGGTCTGTACTGCTTGGTGTGGTACCTGTAGTATCATCATGTCAGGTCTGTACTGCTTGGTGTGGTACCTGTAGTATCATCATGTCAGGTCTGTACTGCTTGGTGTGGTACCTGTAGTATCATCATGTCAGGTCTGTACTGCTTGGTGTGGTACCTGTAGTATCATCATGTCAGGTCTGTACTGCTTGGTGTGGTACCTGTAGTATCATCATGTCAGGTCTGTACTGCTTGGTGTGGTACCTGTAGTATCATCATGTCAGGTCTGTACTGCTTGGTGTGGTACCTGTAGTATCATCATGTCAGGTCTGTACTGCTTGGTGTGGTACCTGTAGTATCATCATGTCAGGTCTGTACTGCTTGGTGTGGCACCGTAGTATCATCATGTCAGGTCTGTACTGCTTGGTGTGGTACCTGTAGTATCATCATGTCAGGTCTGTACTGCTTGGTGTGGTACCTGTAGTATACATCATGTCAGTGGTCTGTACTGCTTGGTGTGGTACCTGTAGTATCATCATGTCAGGTCTGTACTGCTTG
>NW_025762038.1:0-2078 GCF_021184085.1 Oncorhynchus gorbuscha
GGGTCATGTTGACATGGTTTCATTCTACACTACAGGAACAGGGTGGAAGAGGGTCATGTTGACATGGTTTCATTCTACACTACAGGAACAGGGTGGAAGAGAGTCATGTTGACATGGTTTCATTCTACACTACAGGAACAGGGTGGAAGAGAGTCATGTTGACATGGTTTCCTTCTACACTACAGGAACAGGGTGGAAGAGGGTCATGTTGACATGGTTTCATTTCTACACTACAGGAACAGGGTGGAAGAGGGTCATGTTGACATGGTTTCATTCTACACTACAGGAACAGGGTGGAAGAGAGTCATGTTGACATGGTTTCCTTCTACACTACAGGAACAGGGTGGAAGAGGGTCATGTTGACATGGTTTCATTCTACACTACAGGAACAGGGTGGAAGAGGGTCATGTTGACATGGTTTCATTCTACACTACAGGAACAGGGTGGAAGAGAGTCATGTTGACATGGTTTCCTTCTACACTACAGGAACAGGGTGGAAGAGAGTCATGTTGACATGGTTTCCTTCTACACTACAGGAACAGGGTGGAAGAGAGTCATGTTGACATGGTTTCCTTCTACACTACAGGAACAGGGTGGAAGAGGGTCATGTTGACATGGTTACCTTCTACACTACAGGAACAGGGTGGAAGAGAGTCATGTTGACATGGTTTCCTTCTACACTACAGGAACAGGGTGGAAGAGAGTCATGTTGACATGGTTTCCTTCTACACTACAGGAACAGGGTGGAAGAGAGTCATGTTGACATGGTTTCATTCTACACTACAGGAACAGGGTGGAAGAGGGTCATGTTGACATGGTTGCCTTCTACACTACAGGAACAGGGTGGAAGAGAGTCATGTTGACATGGTTTCCTTCTACACTACAGGAACAGGGTGGAAGAGGGTCATGTTGACATGGTTTCCTTCTACACTACAGGAACAGGGTGGAAGAGAGTCATGTTGACATGGTTTCATTCTACACTACAGGAACAGGGTGGAAGAGGGTCATGTTGACATGGTTGCATTCTACACTACAGGAACAGGGTGGAAGAGAGTCATGTTGACATGGTTTCATTCTACACTACAGGAACAGGGTGGAAGAGAGTCATGTTGACATGGTTTCATTCTACACTACAGGAACAGGGTGGAAGAGGGTCATGTTGACATGGTTTCCTTCTACACTACAGGAACAGGGTGGAAGAGAGTCATGTTGACATGGTTTCCTTCTACACTACAGGAACAGGGTGGAAGAGGGTCATGTTGACATGGTTTCCTTCTACACTACAGGAACAGGGTGGAAGAGGGTCATGTTGACATGGTTTCATTCTACACTACAGGAACAGGGTGGAAGAGAGTCATGTTGACATGGTTTCCTTCTACACTACAGGAACAGGGTGGAAGAGGGTCATGTTGACATGGTTTCCTTCTACACTACAGGAACAGGGTGGAAGAGGGTCATGTTGACATGGTTTCATTTCTACACTACAGGAACAGGGTGGAAGAGGGTCATGTTGACATGGTTTCATTCTACACTACAGGAACAGGGTGGAAGAGGGTCATGTTGACATGGTTTCCTTCTACACTACAGGAACAGGGTGGAAGAGAGTCATGTTGACATGGTTTCCTTCTACACTACAGGAACAGGGTGGAAGAGGGTCATGTTGACATGGTTTCCTTCTACACTACAGGAACAGGGTGGAAGAGGGTCATGTTGACATGGTTTCATTCTACACTACAGGAACAGGGTGGAAGAGGGTCATGTTGACATGGTTTCCTTCTACACTACAGGAACAGGGTGGAAGAGAGTCATGTTGACATGGTTTCCTTCTACACTACAGGAACAGGGTGGAAGAGAGTCATGTTGACATGGTTTCCTTCTACACTACAGGAACAGGGTGGAAGAGGGTCATGTTGACATGGTTTCCTTCTACACTACAGGAACAGGGTGGAAGAGAGTCATGTTGACATGGTTACCTTCTACACTACAGGGACAGGGTGGAAGAGAGTCATGTTGACATGGTTTCCTTCTACACTACAGGAACAGGGTGGAAGAGAGTCATGTTGACATGGTTTCCTTCT
>NW_025762040.1:0-2076 GCF_021184085.1 Oncorhynchus gorbuscha
CTATGCTGGTGTGTTACTATGCTGGTGTGTTACTATGCCTTGGTGTGTTACTATGCTGGTGTGTTACTATGCTGGTGTGTTACTATGCTGGTATGTTACTATGCTGGTGTGTTACTATGCTGGTGTGTTACTATGCTGGTGTGTTACTATGCTGGTGTGTTACTATGCTGGTGTGTTACTCATGCTGGTGTGTTACTATGCTGGGTATGTTACTATGCTGGTGTGTTACTATGCTGGTGTGTTACTATGCTGGTGTGTTACTATGCTGGTATGTTACTATGCCTGTGTGTTACTATGCCTTTATGTTACTATGCTGGTGTGTTACTATGTTGGTGTGTTACTATGTTGGTGTGTTACTATGCTGGTATGTTACTATGCTGGTGTGTTACTATGCTGGTATGTTACTATGTTGGTGTGTTACTATGCTGGTATGTTACTATGCTGGTGTGTTACTATGCTGGTGTGTTACTATGCTGGTATGTTACTATGTTGGTGTGTTACTATGCTGGTATGTTACTATGCTGGTGTGTTACTATGCTGGTGTGTTACTATGCCTTTATGTTACTATGCCTTTATGTTACTATGCTGGTGTGTTACTATGCTGGTATGTTACTATGCCTTTATGTTACTATGCTGGTGTTACTATGCTGGTGTGTTACTATGCTGGTGTGTTACTATGCTGGTGTGTTACTATGCTGGTGTGTTACTATGCTGGTATGTTACTATGCCTTTATGTTACTATGCCTTTATGTTACTATGCTGGTGTGTTACTATGCTGGTGTGTTACTATGCTGGTGTGTTACTATGCTGGTGTGTTACTATGCTGGTATGTTACTATGCCTTTATGTTACTATGCCTTTATGTTACTATGTTGGTATGTTACTATGCTGGTGTGTTACTATGCCTTTATGTTACTATGCTGGTATGTTACTATGCCTTTATGTTACTATGCTGGTGTGTTACTATGTTGGTGTGTTACAATGTTGGTGTGTTACTATGCTGGTATGTTACTATGCTGGTATGTTACTATGCTGGTATGTTACTATGCTGGTGTGTTACTATACTGGTGTGTTACTATGCTGGTATGTTACTATGCCTTTATGTTACTATGCCTTTATGTTACTATGCTGGTGTGTTACTATGTTGGTGTGTTACTATGTTGGTGTGTTACTATGCTGGTATGTTACTATGCTGGTGTGTTACTATGCTGGTATGTTACTATGTTGGTGTGTTACTATGCTGGTATGTTACTATGCTGGTGTGTTACTATGCTGGTGTGTTACTATGCTGGTATGTTACTATGCTGGTATGTTACTATGCCTTTATGTTACTATGCTGGTATGTTACTATGCTGGTGTGTTACTATGCCTTTATGTTACTATGCCTTTATGTTACTATGCCTTTATGTTACTATGCTGGTGTGTTACTATGCTGGTATGTTACTATGCCTTTATGTTACTATGCTGGTGTGTTACTATGTTGGTGTGTTACTATGCTGGTATGTTACTATGCTGGTGTGTTACTATGCTGGTATGTTACTATGTTGGTGTGTTACTATGCTGGTATGTTACTATGCTGGTGTGTTACTATGCTGGTGTGTTACTATGCTGGTATGTTACTATGCTGGTATGTTACTATGCCTTTATGTTACTATGCTGGTATGTTACTATGCTGGTGTGTTACTATGCCTTTATGTTACTATGCCTTTATGTTACTATGCTGGTATGTTACTATGCCTTTATGTTACTATGCTGGTGTGTTACTATGCTGGCATGTTACTATGTTGGTATGTTACTATGTTGGTATGTTACTATGCTGGTGTGTTACTATGCCTTTATGTTACTATGCTGGTGTGTTACTATGCTGGTATGTTACTATGCCTTTATGTTACTATGCTGGTGTGTTACTATGTTGGTGTGTTACAATGTTGGTGTGTTACTATGCTGGTATGTTACTATGCTGGTATGTTACTATGCTGGTATGTTACTATGCTGGTATGTTACTATGCTGGTATGTTACTATGCTGGTATGTTACTATGCTGGTGTGTTACTATGCTGGTGTGTTACTATGCTGGT
>NW_025762041.1:0-2073 GCF_021184085.1 Oncorhynchus gorbuscha
AGACCTGTTAGTCGGCTGGTGAAGTTGGTGCCAGCCTCACGCACCGGGCCTCCTGGGCACATCCCTAGCCTTGCACGTCCTGTGCCAACACTGCTCTCAAGATCTCTAGTACGCCTTCACGGTCTAGCCCATCCTGTGCCACCTCCACACACCAGCCCTCCGGTGGCAGCTCCCCGCACCAGGCTTCCTGTGCGTGTCCTCGGCCCAGTACCACCAGTGCCAGCACCACGCATCAGGCCTACAGTGCGCCTCGCCTCTCCTGCGCTGCCGGAGCCTCCCGCCTGTTCAGCGCTATCAGAGCCTTCCTCCTCTACAGCGCTGCTGGAGTCTCCTGTCTGTTCATAGCAACCAGAGCTGTCAGCCTGCATGGAGCAGTCAGAGCTGTCAGCCTGCATGGAGCAGCCAGAGCTGTCAGCCTGCATGGAGCAGCCAGAGCTGTCAGTCTGCATGGAGCAGCCAGAGCAGTCAGTCTGCATGGAGCTGTCAGTCTGCAAGGAGCTGCCAGTCTGCAAGGAGCTGCCAGTCTGCAAGGTGCTGCCAGCCTGCATGGAGCAGCCAGAGCTGCCAGCCAGCATGGAGCAGTCAGAGCTGTCAGTCTGAATGAAGCAGCCAGAGCTGTCAGTCAGCGTGGAGCAGCCAGAGCTTATTATTATTATTATATTATTATTATTATATTATTAGAGCTGTCAGCCTGCATGGACCAGTCAGAGCTGTCAGTCTGCATGAAGCAGCCAGAGCTGTCAGTCTGCATGAAGCAGCCAGAGCTGCCAGTCTGCAAGGAGCTGCCAGTCTGCAAGGAGCTGCCAGTCTGCAAGGTGCCGCCAGCCTGCATGGAGCAGCCAGAGCTACCAGCCTGCATGAAGCAGCCAGAGCTGTCAGTCTGCATGAAGCATCCTGAGCTGTCAGTCGGGCCAGGATCCACCAGTCTGCCAGGATCCGCCAGAAGTGCCAGTCAGCCAGGATCCGCCAGATCTGCCAGTCGGCCAGGATCTGCCAGTCGGCCAGGATCTGCCAGTCGGCCAGGATCTGCCAGTCGGCCAGGATCTGCCAGTCGGCCAGGATCCGCCAGTCGGCTAGGATCCGCCAGTCGGACAGGATCCGCCAGAACTTCCAGTTGGCCAGGATCTGCCAGTCAGCCAGGATCCGCCAGTCAGCCAGGATCCGCCAGTCAGCCAGGATCCGCCAGTCAGCCAGGATCCGCCAGTCAGCCAGGATCTGCCAGTCAGCCAGGATCTGCCGGAACCACCAGCCAGACAGTATCTGGTAGATCCATCAACCTGCCTGAGCTTTCTCTCACTCCCGAGCTTTCTCTCACTCCCGAGCTTTCTCTCACTCCCGAGCTTTCTCTCACTCCCGAGCTTTCCCTCACTCCCGAGCTTTCCCTCAGTCCCGAGCTTTCCCTCAGTCCCGAGCTGCCCTTCAGTCCCGATCTGCTCCTCAGTCCAGTGGGGTTCTGGGTGAGGACTACTAGGCCATGGTCGGCAGCGAGGGTGGACAATCCAGGGACGCGAGGAGGAGGGACTAATGGGTGGTTTAAAATGTATCTAATTATATTCTCAGCATTACTTTATCAAATCTCTAGCAATTGATTATGCACACATGCAATTTATCATAATTAAAAATATTCACAGAATCCATATTTAACCTCTTGCTCCTACCTGGCACGCAGGCGTCCCATCTAGAGCTCTGGAAATGCAAATGCGCTACGCTAAATGCTAATAGTATTAGTTAAAACTCAAACGTTCATTAAAATACACATGCAGGGTATTGAATTAAAGCTACACTCGTTGTGAATCCAGGCAACAAGTCAGATTTTTAAAATGCTTTTCGGCGAAAGCATGAGAAGCTATTATCTGATAGCATGTAACACCCCAAAAGACCCGCAGGGGACGTAAACAAAATAATTAGCATAGTCGTCGCTACACAAACCGCACAAATAAAATATAAAACATTCATTACCTTTGACCATCTTCTTTGTTGGCACTCCTAGATGTCCCATAATCACTATTGGGTCTTTTTTTCGATTAAATCGGTCCATATATAGCCTAGATATCGATCTATGAAGACTGTGTG
>NW_025762042.1:0-2070 GCF_021184085.1 Oncorhynchus gorbuscha
GGAGGCAGGGTATTAACGGTGGTAGGCAGGGTATTAACATGGTAGGCAGGGTATTAACATGGTAGGCAGGAGTGGTAACATGGTAGGCAGGGTATTAACATGGTAGGTAGGGTATTAACATGGTAGGCAGGGTGTTAACATGGTAGGCAAGGTTTTAACATGGTAGGCATGGTATTAATATGGTAGGGGTAGGCAGGGTGTTATCATGGTAGGCAGGGTATTAACATGGTTGGGATAGGAAGGGTATTAACATGGTAGGGATAGGAAGGGTATTAACATGGTAGGGATAGGAAGGGTATTAACATGGTAGGGATATGAAGGGTATTAACATGGTAGGGATAGGAAGGGTATTAACATGGTAGGGGTAGGCAGGGTATTAATATGGTAGGGATAGGCAGGGTATTAATAATGTAGGCAGGGTATTAACATGGCAGGGGTAGGCAGGGTATTAACATGGTAGGGGCATGCAGGGTGTTAACATGGGAGGCAGTGTATTAATATGGTAGGCAGGGTATTAACATGCTAGGGATAGGCAGGGTATTAACATGTTAGGGATAGGAAAGGTATTAACATGGTAGGGGTAGGCAGGGTATTAATAATGTAGGCAGGGTATTAACATGGCACGGGTAGGCAGGGTATTAACATGGTAGGGGTAGGCAGGGTGTTAACATGGTAGGCAGGGTATTAACATGGTAGGCAGGGTATTAACATGGTAGGGATAGGAAGGGTATTAACATGGTAGGGGTAGGCAGGGTATTAACATGGTAGGGGTAGGCAGGGTATTAACATGGTAGGCATGGTAATAACATGGTAGGGGTAGGCAGGGTATTAACGTGGTAGGGGTAGGCAGGGTATTAATATGGTAGGGGTTGGCAAGATATTAATGTGGTTGGTAGGCAGGGTATTAATACTGTAGGGTTAGGCAGGGTATTAATATGGTAGGGAGTAGGCAGGGTATTAATGTGGTAGTGGTAGGCAGGGTATTAACATGGTAGGCAGGGTATTAATGTGGTAGGGGTAGGCAGGGTATTAATGTGGTATGGGTAGGCAGGGTATTAATGTGGTAGGGGTAGGCAGGGTATTAACATGGTAGGCAGGGTATTAATGTGGTAGGGGTAGGCAGGGTATTAATGTGGTATGGGTAGGCAGGGTATTAATGTGGTAGTGGTAGGCAGGGTATTAACATGGTAGGCAGGGTATTAATGTGGTAGGAGTAGGCAGGGTATTAATGTGGTATGGGTAGGCAGGGTATTAATGTGGTAGGGGTAGGCAGGGTATTAATAATGTAGGCAGGGTATTAATATGGTAGGGGTAGGAAGGGTATTAATAATGTAGGCAGGGTATTAATGTGGAAGAGGAAGGCAGGGTGTTAATGTGGTAGGGGTAGGCAGGGTATTAACATGGTAGGGGTAGGCAGGGTATTAACATGGTAGGGATAGGCAGGGTTTTAATGTGGTAGGGGTAGACAGGGTATTAATATGGTAGTGGTAGACAGGGTATTAATGTGGTAGGGGTAGGCAGGGTTTTAACATGGTAGGGGTAGGCAGGGTATTAATGTGGTAGGGGTAGGCAGGGTATTAATGTGGTAGGGGTAGGCAGGGTATTAATATGGTAGGGGTAGGCAGGGTATTAATATGGTAGGGGTAGGCAGGGTATTAATTTGGTAGGGGTAGGCAAGGTATTAATGTGGTAGGGGTAGGCAGGGTATTAACGTGGTAGGGGTAGGCAGGGTATTAACGTGGTAGGGGTAGGCAGGGTATTAATGTGGTAGGGGTAGGCAGGGTATTAATAATGTAGGCAGGGTATTAATATGGTAGGGGTAGGCAGGGTAGTAATGTGGTAGGGGTAGGCAGGGTAGTAATGTGGTAGGGGTAGGCAGGGTATTAACATAATATATGCCATTTAGCAGACGCTTTTATCCAAAGCGCCTTACAGTCATGTGTGCATAAATTCTATGTATGGGAGGTCCCGGGGATCGAACCCACTACCCTGGCGTTACAAGCGCCATGCTCTACCAACTGAGCTACAGAAGGACCACATGGTAGGGATGGGCAGGGTATTAATGTGGTA
>NW_025762043.1:0-2069 GCF_021184085.1 Oncorhynchus gorbuscha
CTATAGACAGAGTTGGAAGTGAATAGTATTAGGATATATGCTTTTTGTTAGACTAGAACAATATTTGAGAACTGGATAATTTTGCCTAAGTACTTATTGGATCACTATCTGAAGCTACTTGGTTGAACTTTGTGAACCCGAAACTGAGTCTCCGAAACACAGGGGTCTTGACACCTCTTGATCACAGACAAAGCGGCAGTCACACAGTGAGACATCAGGTACAGATGTGATTAGCAATACAAGGAAACAGCCAAGTACCAGTTACAATATATTAGTCCATACACAGAGTTGGAAGTGTATTAAGATATTGAAATCGGAATCTGTCGTTCTGCTGAACAGGCAGTTAACCACACTGTTCTAGGCCGTCATTGAAAATAAATTTTGTTCTTGATAAGAGAATTTTAAATTCCTTATGTTTTATTACTCAAAACCAATTTAATTCTCATATTTCTAATTCATGATAAGTTGTAAGTTTATCATTTGCATGAATTAGTAAGAGACCCAGTCTTAAAAAACAAGTTCAGCATTTATTCTTGATGAGTACTGACCCAAAATACAAAGAACATTTACATTTTTAAAAGACAGAAGACATAAAATGACGTCATCAGTTTCACACCCTCTCCCAGCATTACAATGGCGTAGTATTCGGTCCTGGAGATAGTTTCACTCCCCACATAAACTACATTCCAACCTGTCTAAAGGATAAATTCTCCTTAATGGAATCCAACCAAAACATTCTTATCTGGTAAGAAAGCCTATCTTATCCCTCCTTCCTCCAACTTTCCCAGGAGACACAGACACAATTAATTTCTGCTTATATTTTTAGTAACAGTACAATTAAGAACTCATAACATAATATTATTAGCATGAATGGTTCATCATTAAAGTATACATAATTGATCATCTAAACTATATTTTCCTCTATCAGTTCTTAACAGCTTGCCTAGTAAAATAAAGGTAAAATAAAGCAAAATATTCAATTTGTGTCAAAATATATAACAATACTAGTTTCCAAGTGACTACTAGCTGACGAGCATAATAACCAATAGAAGTTATTAGGTATTGATATATACAGAGGTAAAAGAAACTTGAAGGTAAGGAAATAATGGTCTAATGTTGTTATGGTCTAATGGTCTAATGTTGTTATGGTCTAATGGTCTAATGTTGTTATGGTCTAATGGTCTAATGTTGTTATGGTCTAATGTTGTTATGGTCTAATGGTCTAATGTTGTTATGGTCTAATGGTCTAATGTTGTTATGGTCTAATGTTGTTATGTTCTAATGTTGTTATGGTCTAATGGTCTAATGTTGTTATGGTCTAATGTTGTTATGATCTAATGGTCTAATGTTGTTATGGTCTAATGTTGTTATGGTCTAATGGTCTAATGGTGTTATGGTCTAATGGTGTTATGGTCTAATGGTCTAATGTTGTTATGGTCTAATGTTGTTATGGTCTAATGTTGTTATGGTCTAATGTTGTTATGGTCTAATGTTGTTATGATCTAATGTTGTTATGGTCTAATGGTCTAATGTTGTTATGGTCTAATGGTCTAATGTTGTTATGATCTAATGTTGTTATGGTCTAATGTTGTTATGGTCTAATGTTGTTATGGTCTAATGTTGTTATGGTCTAATGTTGTTATGGTCTAATGGTCTAATGCTGTTATGATCTAATGGTCTAATGCTGTTATGATCTAATGTTGTTACGATCTAATGTTGTTATGATCTAATTGTCTAATGTTGTTATGGTCTAATGGTCTAATGTTGTTATGATCTAATGGTCTAATGTTGTTATGGTCTAATGTTGTTATGGTCTAATGTTGTTATGGTCTAATGGTCTAATGTTGTTATGATCTAATGTTGTTATGATCTAATGTTGTTATGATCTAATGTTGTTATGATCTAATGGTCTAATGCTGTTATGGTCTAATGGTCTAATGTTGTTATGGTCTAATGTTGTTATGGTCTAATGGTCTAATGTTGTTATCGTAGAATGTATGCACACATGACTGTAAGTCGCTTTGGATAAAAGCGTCTGCTAAATGGCATATATTATTATATTTATTATT
>NW_025762044.1:0-2069 GCF_021184085.1 Oncorhynchus gorbuscha
GTTGTGATTGGACGGGGACGAGGTGGCCCCAGGATATGGCCCTGAAGGAGAGCTGTGGTGTGTGTGTTGTGATTGGACGGGGACGAGGTGGCCCCAGGATATGGCCCTGAAGGAGAGCTGTGGTGTGTGTGTTGTGATTGGACGGGGACGAGGTGGCCCCAGGATATGGCCCTGAAGGAGAGCTGTGGTGTGTGTGTTGTGATTGGACGGGGACGAGGTGGCCCCAGGATATGGCCCTGAAGGAGAGCTGTGGTGTGTGTGTTGTGATTGGACGGGGACGAGGTGGCCCCAGGATATGGCCCTGAAGGAGAGCTGTGGTGTGTGTGTTGTGATTGGACGGGGACGAGGTGGCCCCAGGATATGGCCCTGAAGGAGAGCTGTGGTGTGTGTGTTGTGATTGGACGGGGACGAGGTGGCCCCAGGATATGGCCCTGAAGGAGAGCTGTGGTGTGTGTGTTGTGATTGGACGGGGACGAGGTGGCCCCAGGATATGGCCCTGAAGGAGAGCTGTGGTGTGTGTGTTGTGATTGGACGGGGACGAGGTGGCCCCAGGATATGGCCCTGAAGGAGAGCTGTGGTGTGTGTGTTGTGATTGGACGGGGACGAGGTGGCCCCAGGATATGGCCCTGAAGGAGAGCTGTGGTGTGTGTGTTGTGATTGGACGGGGACGAGGTGGCCCCAGGATATGGCCCTGAAGGAGAGCTGTGGTGTGTGTGTTGTGATTGGACGGGGACGAGGTGGCCCCAGGATATGGCCCTGAAGGAGAGCTGTGGTGTGTGTGTTGTGATTGGACGGGGACGAGGTGGCCCCAGGATATGGCCCTGAAGGAGAGCTGTGGTGTGTGTGTTGTGATTGGACGGGGACGAGGTGGCCCCAGGATATGGCCCTGAAGGAGAGCTGTGGTGTGTGTGTTGTGATTGGACGGGGACGAGGTGGCCCCAGGATATGGCCCTGAAGGAGAGCTGTGGTGTGTGTGTTGCAATGTATTGAGTATTGAGGGGTTGTTGTAATGTATTGAGATCTGTCTGGCAGAGTGTTGAGGGACTGTTGTAATGTATTATATAATAATAATATAATATATGCCATTTAGCAGACGCTTTTATCCAAAGCGACTTACAGTCATTATTGAGTTCTGTCTGGCAGAGTGTTGAGGGACTGTTGTAATGTATTGAGATCTGTCTGGCAGAGTGTTGAGGGCTGTTGTAATGTGAGATCTGTCTGGCAGAGTGTTGAGGGCTGTTGTAATGTATTGAGATCTGTCTGGCAGAGTGTTAGAGCTGTATATTGAATCTGTCTGGCAGAGTGTTGAGGATGTTGTAATGTATTTAGTATTGAATCTGTCTGGCAGAGTGTTGAGGAGCTGTTGTAATGTATTGAATCTGTCTGGCAGAGTGTTGAGGGGCTGTTGTAATGTATTGAATCTGTCTGGCAGAGTGTTGAAGCTGTTGTAATGTATTGAGATCTGTCTGGCAGAGTGTTGGGGGCTGTTGTAATGTATTGAGATCTGTCTGGCAGAGTGTTGGGGGCTGTTGTAATGTATTGAGATCTGTCTGGCAGAGTGTTGAGGGATGTTGTAATGTATTGAGTATTGAGTTGTTGTCATGTTACAAACCTTCATTAGTGTGCTGCTGCTAAGTGGTGTGGTGGTATTGTTGTCCTAAATATATTCTCTCTCACCCCTCTTATCTCCCTCCCTCTCTCTCACCCCTCTTTAATCTCCCTCCCTCCCTCCCCTCCCTCCTCTCCTCCCTCTCTCTCTCTCTCTCTCTTCCTCTCTCTCTCCTCTCTCTCTCTCTCTCTCTCTCTCTCTCCTCCCTCTCTCTCTGTCTCTCTCTCTCTCTCTCTCTCTCTCTCTCTCTCTCTCTCTCTCTCTCTCTCTCTCTCTCTCTCTCTCTCTCTCACTCTCTCTCTCTCTCTCTCTCTCTCTCTCCCCTCCTCCTATACTCCCTTCTATCTGTCCCCTCTTCTCCCTCTCTCTCTCTCTCTCTCTCTCTCTCTCTCTCTCACCTCTCTCTCTCTCTCTCTCTCTCTCTCTCCTCCTCCTCCTATATCTCCCTTCTATCTGTCCC
>NW_025762045.1:0-2068 GCF_021184085.1 Oncorhynchus gorbuscha
AAACTAAGGGGCTAATCAACCATAAACTATAAGCTAATCAACCATAAACTAAGGGGCTAATCAACCATAAACTAAGGGGCTTAACAACCATAAACTCAAGGGGCTAATCAACCATAAACTAAGGGGCTAATCAACCATAAACTAAAGGGCTTAACAACCATAAACCAAGGGGCTAAACAACCATAAACTAAGGGGCTAATCAACCATAAAATAAGGGGCTAATCAACCATAAACTAAAGGGCTTAACAACCATAAACTAAGGGGCTAATCAACCATAAACTAAGGGGCTAATCAACCATAAACTAAGGGGCTAATCAACCATAAACTAAGGGCCTAATCAACCATAAACTGAGGGCCTAATCAACCATAAACTAAGGGGCTAATCAACCATAAACTAAGGGTCTAAACAACCATAAACTAAGGGGCTACTCAACCATAAACTAAAGGGCTTAACAACCATAAACTAAGGGCTAATCAACCATAAACTAAGGGGCTAATCAACCATAAACTAAGGGGCTAATCAACCATAAACTAAGGGGCTTAACAACCATAAACTAAGGGGCTAATCAACCATAAACTAAGGGGCTAATCAACCATAAACTAAGGGGCTAATCAACCATAAACTAAGGGCCTAATCAACCATAAACTGAGGGCCTAATCAACCATAAACTAAGGGACTAATCAACCATAAACTAAGGGGCTTAACAACCATAAACTAAGGGGCTAATCAACCATAAACTAAGGGGCTTAACAACCATAAACTAAGGGGCTAATCAACCATAAACTAAGGGGCTAATCAACCATAAACTAAAGGGCTTAACAACCATAAACTAAGGGGCTAATCAACCATAAACTAAAGGGCTTAACAACCATGAACTAAGGGGCTAATCAACCATAAACTAAGGGGCTAAACAACCATAAATTAAGGGGCTAATCAACCATAAACTAAAGGGCTTAACAACCATAAACTAAGGGGCTAAACAACCATAAACTAAGGGGCTAATCAACCATAAACTAAGGGGCTAATCAACCATAAACTAAAGGGCTAATCAACCATAAACTAAGGGGCTTAACAACCATGAACTAAGGGGCTAATCAACCATAAACTAAGGGGCTAAACAACCATAAATTAAGGGGCTAATCAACCATAAACTAAAGGGCTTAACAACCATAAATTAAGGGGCTAATCAACCATAAACTAAAGGGCTAATCAACCATAAACTAAGGGGCTTAACAACCATGAACTAAGGGGCTAATCAACCATAAACTAAGGGGCTAAATTAAGGGGGCTAATCAACCATAAACTAAAGGGCTTAACAACCATAAACTAAGGGGCTAAACAACCATAAACTAAGGGGCTAATCAACCATAAACTAAGGGGCTAATCAACCATAAACTAAAGGGCTAATCAACCATAAACTAAGGGGCTAAACAACCATAAACTAAGGGGCTTAACAACCATAAACTACAGGGCTAATCAACCATAAACTAAGGGGCTAGTCAACCATAAACTAAGGGGCTAATCAACCATAAACTAAGGGCTAATCAACCATAAACTAAAGTCAACCATAAACTAAGGGGCTAATCAACCATAAACTAATGGCTGATGAACCATAAACTAAGGGCTAATCAACCATAAACTAAGGGGCTAATCAACCATAAACTAAGGGGCTAATCAACCATAAACTAAGGGGCTAATCATCCATAAACTAAGTGGCTAATCAACCATAAACTAAGGGGCTAAACAACCATAAACTAAGGGGCTAATCAACCATAAACTAAGGGGCTAATCAACCATAAACTAAGGGGCTAATCAACCATAAACTAAAGGGCTTAACAACCATAAACTAAGGGGCTAAACAACCATAAACTAAGGGGCTAATCAACCATAAACTAAGGGGCTAATCAACCATAAACTAAGGGGCTAATCAACCATAAACTAAAGGGCTTAACAACCATAAAATAAGGGGCTAATCAACCATAAACTAAGGGGCTAATCAACCATAAACTAAGGGGCTAATCAACCATAAACTAAGGGGCTAATCAACCATAAACTAAAGGGCTAATC
>NW_025762046.1:0-2068 GCF_021184085.1 Oncorhynchus gorbuscha
CCAGCCCACCCAGACTGAGAGGTTTGGTCACAATGCCGCGGCACCCAGCCCACCCAGACTGAGAGGTTTGGTCACAATGCACGTCACCTCAGCCCACCCAGACTGAGAGGTTTGGTCACAATGCAGATCCCTCAGCCCACCCAGACTGAGAGGTTTGGTCACAATGGAGATCCCTCAGCCCACCCAGACTGAGAGGTTTGGTCACAATGCCGCAGCACCTCAGCCCACCCAGACTGAGAGGTTTGGTCACAATGCAGATCCCCAGCCCACCCAGACTGAGAGGTTTGGTCACAATTCCGCAGCACCCAGCCCACCCAGACTGAGAGGTTCGGTCACAATGCCGCGGCACCCAGCCCACCCAGACTGAGAGGTTTGGTCACAATGCCGCGGCACCCAGCCCACCCAGACTGAGAGGTTTGGTCACAATGCCGCGGCACCCAGCCCACCCAGACTGAGAGGTTTGGCCACAACGCCGCGGCACCCAGCCCACCCAGACTGAGAGGTTTGGTCACAATGCCGCGGCACCCAGCCCACCCAGACTGAGAGGTTTGGTCACAATGCAGCGGCACCCAGCCCACCCAGACTGAGAGGTTTGGCCACAATGCCGTGGCACTCCAGCCCACCCAGACTGAGAGGTTTGGTCACAATGCCGCGGCACCCAGCCCACCCAGACTGAGAGGTTTGGTCACAATGCAGCGGCACCCAGCCCACCCAGACTGAGAGGTTTGGTCACAATGCCGCTGGCACCCAGCCCACCCAGACTGAGAGGTTTGGTCACAATGCATGATCCCTCAGCCCACCCAGACTGAGAGGTTTGGTCACAATGCCGCGGCACCCAGCCCACCCAGACTGAGAGGTTTGGCCACAATGCCGCCGGCACCCAGACCGAGAGGTTTGTCACAATGACCCCAGCCCACCCAGACTGAGAGGTTTGGTCACAATGCAGATCCCTCAGCCCACCCAGACTGAGAGGTTTGGTCACAATGCAGCTGCACCCAGCCCACCCAGACTGAGAGGTTTGGTCACAATGCCGCGGCACCCAGCCCACCCAGACTGAGAGGTTTGGCCACAATGCCGCGGCACCCAGCCCACCCAGACTGAGAGGTTTGGTCACAATGCAGAGCACCCAGCCCACCCAGACTGAGAGGTTTGGTCACAATGCCGCGGCACCCAGCCCACCCAGACTGAGAGGTTTGGTCACAATGCCGCGGCACCCAGCCCACCCAGACTGAGAGGTTTGGTCACAATGCCGCGGCACCCAGCCCACCCAGACTGAGAGGTTTGGTCACAATGCCGCGGCACCCAGCCCACCCAGACTGAGAGGTTTGGTCACAATGCCGCGGCACCCAGCCCACCCAGACTGAGAGGTTTGGTCACAATGCAGATGCCCCAGCCCACCCAGACTGAGAGGTTTGGTCACAATGCCGCGGCACCCAGCCCACCCAGACTGAGAGGTTTGGTCACAATGCCGCTGGCACCCAGCCCACCCAGACTGAGAGGTTTGGTCACAATGCCGCGGCACCCAGCCCACCCAGACTGAGAGGTTTGGTCACAATGCCGCGGCACCCAGCCCACCCAGACTGAGAGGTTTGGTCACAATGCCGCGGCACCCAGCCCACCCAGACTGAGAGGTTTGGTCACAATGCCGCGGCACCCAGCCCACCCAGACTGAGAGGTTTGGTCACAATGCCGCGGCACCCAGCCCACCCAGACTGAGAGGTTTGGTCACAATGCCGCGGCACCCAGCCCACCCAGACTGAGAGGTTTGGTCACAATGCCGCGGCACCCAGCCCACCCAGACTGAGAGGTTTGGTCACAATGCCGCGGCACCCAGCCCACCCAGACTGAGAGGTTTGGTCACAATGCCGCGGCACCCAGCCCACCCAGACTGAGAGGTTTGGTCACAATGCCAGACACCTCAGCCCACCCAGACTGAGAGGTTTGGTCATCAATGCAGATCACCTCAGCCCACCCAGACTGAGAGGTTTGGTCACAATGCAGATCCTCAGCCCACCCAGACTGAGAGGTTTGGTCACAATGCCGCAGCACCCAGCCCACCCAGACTGAG
>NW_025762047.1:0-2068 GCF_021184085.1 Oncorhynchus gorbuscha
TGGACCTGATCCTAGATCAACATTAATCCAAATCAAACTCCTTATTTATATGGACCTGATCCTCGTACAAATCAGCTGAATCTCAAAGTGCTATACAGAAACCATCAGCTGTTATCTCAAAACTGTACAGAAACCCAGCCCAAACAGCAAACAATGCAGGTGTAAAAGCACGGTGGCTAGGGAAAAACTCCCTAGAAAGGCCAAAACCTAGGAAGAAACCTAGAGAGGAACCGGGCTATGTGGGGTGGCCAGTCCTCTTCTGGCTGTGCCGGGTAGAGATTATAACAGAACATGACCAAGATGTTCAAATGTTCATAAATGACCAGCATGGTCAAATAATAATAAGGCAGAACAGTTGAAACTGGAGCAGCAGCACAGTCAGGTGGACTGGGGACAGCAAGGAGCCATCATGTCAGGTAGTCCTGGGGCACGGTCCTAGGGCTCAGGTCCTCCGAGAGAGAGAAAGAAAGAGAGAATTAGAGAGAGCATATGTGGGGTGGCCAGTCCTCTTCTGGCTGTGCGGGTGGAGATTATAACAGAACGTGGCCAAGATGTTCAAATGTTCATAAATGACCAGCATGGTTGAATAATAGTAAGGCAGAACAGTTGAAACTGGAGCAGGAGCATGGCCAGGTGGACTGGGGACAGCAAGGAGTCCTCATGTCAGGTAGTCCTGGGACATGGTCCTAGGGCCCAGGCCAGTTGAAACTGGAGCAACAGCATGGCCAGGTGGACTGGGGACAGCAAGGAGTCATCATGTCAGGTAGTCCTGGGGCATGGTTCTAGGGTTCAGGTCCTCGAGAGAGAGAAAGAAAGAGAGAAGGAGAGAATTAGAGAAGCACACTTAGATTTACACAGGACACCGAATAGGACAGGAGAAGTACTCCAGATAAACAAACTGACCCTAGCCCCCGACACATAAACTACTGCAGCATAAATACTGGAGGCTGAGACAGGAGGGGTCAGGAGACACTGTGGCCCCATCAGAGGACACCCCGGACAGGGCCAAACAGGAAGGATATAACCCCACCCACTTTGCCAAAGCACAGCCCCCACACCACTAGAGGAAATCTTCAACCACCAACATACCATCCTGAGACAAGGCCGAGTATAGCCCACAAAGATCTCCGACACGGTACAACCCAAGGGGGGGAACCCAGACAGGCCGACCACAACAGTGAATCAACCCACCCAGGTGACGCATCCCCCCAGGGACGGCACGAGAGAGCCCCAGCAAGCCAGTGACTCAGCCCCGTAACAGGGTTAGAGGCAGAGAATCCCAGTGGAAAAAGGGGAACCGGCCAGGCAGAGACAGCAAGGGCGGTTCGTTGCTCCAGAGCCTTTCCGTTCACCTTCCCACTCCTGGGCCAGACTACACTCAATCATATGACCCACTGAAGAGATGAGTCTTCAGTAAAGACTTAAAAGGTTGAGACCGAGTTTGAGTCTCTGACATGGGTAGGCAGACCGTTCCATAAAAATGGAGCTCTATAGGAGAAAGCCCTGCCTCCAGCTGTTTGCTTAGAAATTCAAGGGACAATTAGGAGGCCTCGTCTTGTGACCGTAGCGTACGTATAGGTATGTACGGCAGGACCAAATCAGAGAGGTAGGTAGGAGCAAGCCCATGTAATGCTTTGTAGGTTAGCAGTAAAACCTTGAAATCAGCCCTTGCTTTGACAGGAAGCCGGTGTAGAGAGGCTAGCACTGGAGTAATATGATCAAATTTTTTGGTTCTAGTCAGGATTCTAGCAGCCGTATTTAGCACTAACTGAAGTTTATTTAGTGCTTTATCCGGGTAGCCGGAAAATAGAGCATTGCAGTAGTCTAACCTAGAAGTGACAAAAGCATGGATTAATTTTTCTGCATCATTTTTGGACAGAAAGTTTCTGATTTTTGCAATGTTACGTAGATGGAAAAAACAACACTCCTCCTCTGATTATATGGACCTGATCCTAGATCAACACTCCTCTGATTATATGGACCTGATCCTAGATCAACACTCCTCCTCTGATTATATGGACCTGATCCTAGATCAACACTCCTCCTCTGATTATATGGACCTGATCCT
>NW_025762048.1:0-2067 GCF_021184085.1 Oncorhynchus gorbuscha
TGTTGCCATCGTGACCAGTGAACTGAGATAAGGCGGAGCTTTACCTAGCATGGACTTGTAGATGACCTGGAGCCAGTGGGTCCGGCGACGAATATGTAGTGTGGGCCAGCCGACTAGAGCATACAAGTCGCAGTGGTGGGTGGTATAAGGTGCTTTAGTGACAAAACGGATGGCACTGTGATAGACTGCATCCAGTTTGCTGAGTAGAGTGTTGGAAGCCATTTTGTAGATGACATCGCCGAAGTCGAGGATCGGTAGGATAGTCAGTTTTACTAGGGTAAGCTTGGCGGCGTGAGTGAAGGAGGCTTTGTTGCGGAATAGGAAGTCGACTCTTGATTCGATTTTCGATTGGAGATGTTTGATATGATTCTGGAAGGAGAGTTTGCAGTCTAGCCAGACACTTAGGTACTTATAGATGTCCACATATTCAAGGTGGGAACCATCCAGTGTGGTGATGCTAGTCGGGCATGCGGGTGCAGGCAGCGATCGGTTGAAAAGCATGCATTTGGTTTTACTAGCGTTTAAGAGCATTTGGAGGCCACGGAAGGAGTGCTGTATGGCATTGAAGCTCTTTTGGAAGTTAGATAGCACAGTGTCCAATGACGGGCCGAAAGTATATAGAATGGTGTCGTCTGCGTAGAGGTGGATCAGGGAATCGCCGGCAGCAAGAGCAACATCATTGATATATACAGAGAAAAGAGTCGGCCCGAGAATTGAACCCTGTGGCACCCCCATAGAGACTACCAGAGGACCGGACAGCATGCCTTCCGATTTGACACACTGAACTCTGTCTGCAAAGTAATTGGTGTACCAGGCAAGGCAGTCATCCGAAAAACCGAGGCTACTGAGTCTGCCGATAAGAATATGGTGATTGACAGAGTCTAAAGCCTTGGCAAGGTCGATGAAGACGGCTGCACAATACTGTCTTTTATCGATGGCGGTTATGATATCGTTTAGTACCTTGAGTGTGGCTGAGGTGCAGCCGTGACCGGCTCGGAAACCAGATTGCACAGCGGAGAAGGTATTCGAGATGGTCAGTGACCTGTTTGTTGACTTGGCTTTCGAAGACCTTAGATAGGCAGGGCAGGATGGATATAGGTCTATAACAGTTTGGGTCAGGGTGTCTCCCCCTTTGAAGAGGGGATGACTGCGGCAGCTTTCAAAATCCCTTGGGGATCTCAGACGATATGAAAGAAGGTTGAACAGGCTGGTAATAGGGGTTGAGGCAATGGCGGCGGATAGTTTCAGAAATAGAGACCAGATTGTGTCAAGCCCAGCTGATTTGTACGGGTCAGGTTTTGCAGCTCTTTCAGAACATCTGCTATCTGGATTTGGAGTAAGGAGAACCTGGAAAGGCTTGGGCGAGGAGCTGCGGGGGGCAGGCTGTTGGCCGGGTTGGAGTAGCCAGGCGGAAGGCATGGCCAGCCGTTGAAATGCTTATTGAAGTTTTCGATAATCATCGTTATCGGTGGAGACCGTGTTACCTAGCCTCAGTGCAGTGGGCAGCTGGGAGGAGGTGCTCTTGTTCTCCATGGACTTCACAGTGTCCCAGAACTTTTTGGAGTTAGAGCTACAGGATGCAAACTTCTGCCTGAAGAAGCTGGTCTTCGCTTTCCTGACTGACTGCGTGTATTGGTTCCTGACTTCCCTGAACAGTTGCATATCACGGGGACTATTCGATGCTATTGCAGTCCGCCACAGGATGTTTTTGTGCTGGTCGAGGGCAGTCAGGTCTGGAGTGAACCAAGGGCTGTATCTCTTCTTGTTTCTGCATTTTTTGAACAGAGCATGCTTATCTAAAATGGTGAGGAAGTTACTTTTAAAGAATGACCAGGCATCCTCAACTGACGGGATGAGGTCAATGTCCTTCCAGGATACCCGGGCCAGGTCGATTAGAAAGGCCTGCTCACAGAAGTGTTTTAGGGAGCGTTTGACAGTGATGAGGGGTGGTCGTTTGACTGCGTCTCCGTGGCGGATACAGGCAATGAGGCAGGGAGAGATCCTGGTTGAAGACAGCGGAGGTGTATTTGGAGGGCCAGTTGGTCAGGATGACGTCTATGAGGGTGC
>NW_025762050.1:0-2066 GCF_021184085.1 Oncorhynchus gorbuscha
CTACACCATCACAATAAATCCATGTAATATAGTCTACCTACACCATCACAATAAATCCATGTAATATAGTCTACACCATCACAATAAATCCATGTAATATAGCCTACACCATCACAATGAATCCATGTAATATAGTCTACCTACACCATCACAATAAATCCATGTAATATAGTCTATCTACACCATCACAATAAATCCATGTAATATAGTCTACCTACACCATCACAATAAATCCATGTAATATAGTCTACACCATCACAATAAATCCATGTAATATAGTCTACACCATCACAATAAATCCATGTAATATAGTCTACCTACACCATCACAATAAATCCATGTAATATAGACTACACCATCACAATAAATCCATGTAATATAGTCTACCTACACCATCACAATAAATCCATCTAATATAGTCTACCTACACCATCACAATAAATCCATGTAATATAGTCTACCTACACCATCACAATAAATCCATGTAATATAGTCTACCTACACCATCACAATAAATCCATGTAATATAGTCTACCTACACCATCACAATAAATCCATGTAATATAGTCTACACCATCACAATAAATCCATGTAATATAGTCTACCTACACCATCACAATAAATCCATGTAATATAGTCTACCTACACCATCACAATAAATCCATGTAATATAGTCTACCTACACCATCACAATAAATCCATGTAATATAGTCTACCTACACCATCACAATAAATCCATGTAATATAGTCTACCTACACCATCACAATAAATCCATGTAATATAGTCTACCTACACCATCACAATAAATCCATGTAATATAGTCTACCTACACCATCACAATAAATCCATGTAATATAGTCTACACCACCACAATAAATCCATGTAATATAGTCTACCTACACCATCACAATAAATCCATGTAATATAGCCTACACCATCACAATAAATCCATGTAATATAGTCTACCTACACCATCACAATAAATCCATGTAATATAGTCTACCTACACCATCACAATAAATCCATGTAATATAGTCTACCTACACCATCACAATAAATCCATGTAATATAGTCTACCTACACCATCACAATAAATCCATGTAATATAGTCTACCTACACCATCACAATAAATCCATGTAATATAGTCTACCTACACCATCACAATAAATCCATGTAATATAGTCTACCTACACCATCACAATAAATCCATGTAATATAGTCTACCTACACCATCACAATAAATCCATGTAATATAGTCTACCTACACCATCACAATAAATCCATGATTTATTTTTAACAAGTGTAAAGAAACATTTGGATATGAAGAAAATGTAGAATAGCATATTCTGAGTCATCCTTATGTTAGTTCCTGATCTGGCTATGCCATATGGCTGTGGGCTACACTAGTTCATTTAGCAGACAAGATTTGCGTATATTTCCCATGGCATTATTTTATATTATTTGATAGTATGAAGAATACAATTGAAAATGAATAAACTAGAAAGGATATTTTTTTTACCAAATTATTTCTGAGGGAATGTGCACATGACGCTATTCTGTGTTCTTTAACAAATAAAAAGGTTCTCCTATATGCTTCATGTAAAGTTATTCATGTAACTTAGTTACAAACGTTAAACTGTATGTTTTAATGTCTAATACATTCTAAGGCTGCATGATGCGACTCAAATGATGATGATTTGAATAAAGTCTCATGAAAGGCTTCTTACGCAGGCTGCACACACCTCATCAGTCTCTCATTTTGGCCTCCCACATCTCATCAGTCTCTCAATTTGGCTGTACACACCTCATCAGTCTCTCAATTTGGCTGAACACACAACTCATCAGTCTCTCATTTTGGCCTCCCACATGTCATCAGTCTCTCAATTTGGCTGTACACACCTCATCAGTCTCTCAATTTGGCTGTACACACCTCATCAATCTCTCAATTTGGCTGAACACACAACTCATCAGTCTCTCAATTTGGCTGCACACACCTCATCAGTCTCTCAATTTGGCTGTACACACCACATCAGTCTCTCAATTTGGCTGCACACCCTCATCAGT
>NW_025762051.1:0-2065 GCF_021184085.1 Oncorhynchus gorbuscha
TATCAATTCCTTTCCTCTATACAGTAACTCCACTCTGATATCAATCCCTTTCCTCTGTACAGTAACTCCTACCTCAGTTCCTTCTACTCTAGCGCAGTAACTCCCCTCTGATATCAATCCCTTTACTCTGGCCACAGTAACTCCTATCAATCCCTTTACTCTATACAGTAACTCCATATCAATCCCTTTCCTCTATACAGTAACTCCTATCAATCCCTTTCCTCTGTACAGTAACTCCTATCAATCCCTTTCCTCTGTACAGTAACTCCTATCAATCCCTTTCCTCTGTACAGTAACTCCTATCAATCCCTTTCCTCTATACAGTAACTCCTATCAATCCCTTTCCTCTGTACAGTAACTCCTATCAATCCCTTTCCTCTGTACAGTAACTCCTATCAATCCTTTCCTCTATACAGTAACTCCTATCAATCCCTTTCCTCTGTACAGTAACTCCTATCAATCCCTTTCCTCTGTACAGTAACTCCTATCAATCCCTTTCCTCTGTACAGTAACTCCTATCAATCCCTTTCCTCTATACAGTAACTCCTATCAATCCCTTTCCTCTGTACAGTAACTCCTATCAATCCCTTTCCTCTGTACAGTAACTCCTATCAATCCCTTTCCTCTATACAGTAACTCCTATCAATCCCTTTCCTCTGTACAGTAACTCCTATCAACCCCTTTCCTCTGTACAGTAACTCCTATCAATCCTTTCCTCTGTACAGTAACTCCTATCAATCCCTTTCCTCTGTACAGTAACTCCTATCAATCCCTTTCCTCTGTACAGTAACTCCTATCAATCCCTTTCCTCTGTACAGTAACTCCTATCAATCCCTTTCCTCTGTACAGTAACTCCTATCAATCCCTTTCCTCTATACAGTAACTCCTATCAATCCCTTTCCTCTGTACAGTAACTCTCTGTATCAATCCCTTTCCTCTATACAGTAACTCATATCAATCCCTTTCCTCTGTACAGTAACTCCTATCAATCCCTTTCCTCTGTACAGTAACTCCTATCAATCCCTTTCCTCTGTACAGTAACTCCTATCAATCCCTTTCCTCTATACAGTAACTCCTATCAATCCCTTTCCTCTGTACAGTAACTCCTATCAATCCCTTTCCTCTGTACAGTAACTCCTATCAATCCCTTTCCTCTATACAGTAACTCCTATCAATCCCTTTCCTCTGTACAGTAACTCCTATCAACCCCTTTCCTCTGTACAGTAACTCCTATCAATCCCTTTCCTCTGTACAGTAACTCCTATCAATCCCTTTCCTCTATACAGTAACTCCTATCAATCCCTTTCCTCTGTACAGTAACTCCTATCAATCCCTTTCCTCTGTACAGTAACTCCTATCAATCCCTTTCCTCTGTACAGTAACTCCTATCAATCCCTTTCCTCTGTACAGTAACTCCTATCAATCCCTTTCCTCTATACAGTAACTCCTATCAATCCCTTTCCTCTGTACAGTAACTCCTATCAATCCCTTTCCTCTGTACAGTAACTCCTATCAATCCCTTTCCTCTGTACAGTAACTCCTATCAATTCCTTTCCTCTGTACAGTAACTCCACTCTGATATCAATTCCTTTCCTCTATACAGTAACTCCTATCAATCCCTTTCCTCTGTACAGTAACTCCTATCAATCCCTTTCCTCTATACAGTAACTCCTATCAATCCCTTTCCTCTATACAGTAACTCCTATCAATCCCTTTCCTCTGTACAGTAACTCCTATCAATCCCTTTCCTCTATACAGTAACTCCTATCAATCCCTTTCCTCTGTACAGTAACTCTCTATCAATCCCTTTCCTCTATACAGTAACTCCTATCAATCCCTTTCCTCTGTACAGTAACTCCTATCAATCCCTTTCCTCTATACAGTAACTCCTATCAATCCCTTTCCTCTGTACAGTAACTCCTATCAATCCACTTTCCTCTGTACAGTAACTCCTATCAATCCCTTTCCTCTATGCAGTAACTCCTATCAATCCCTTTCCTCTGTACAGTAACTCCCTCTGATATCAATCCCTTTACTCTGTACAGTAACTCCTATCAATCCCTTT
>NW_025762052.1:0-2065 GCF_021184085.1 Oncorhynchus gorbuscha
TACTACACCTGTTTAAGGTCTACCTACACCTGTTCAAAAACACAGAGATCTTCTGTTGAATCTGACAATTAATCATAATGGTTGTACAGTCGTCTCAAATAAAACTGTGAAGGACCTTGGCGTTACTCTGGACCCTGATCCTCTCTTTTGAAGAACATATCAAGACCATTTCGAGGACAGCTTTTATCTACGTAACATTGCAAAAATCAGAAACTTGTCCAAAATGATGCAGAAAAATTAATCCATGCTTTTGTCACTTCTAGGTTAGACTACTGCAATGCTCTATTTCCGGCTACCCGGATAAAGCACTAAATAAGCAGTTAGTGCTAAATACGGCTGCTAGAATCCTGACTAGAACCAAAATTTGATCATATTACTCCAGTGCTAGCCTCTCTCACTGGCTTCCTGTCAAAGCAGGGCTGATTTCAGAGTTTTACTGCTAACCTACAAAGCATTACATGGGCTTGCTCCCTACCTACCCTCTCTGATTTGGTCCTGCCGTACATACCTATACGTACGCTACGGTTGCAAGGCAGGCCTCCTAATTGTCCCCTAGAATTTCTAAGCAAACAGCTGGAGGCAGGGCTTTCTCCTATAGAGCTCCATTTTTATGGAACGGTCTGCTACCCATGTCAGAGCATGACTCGGTCTCAACCTTTAAGTCTTTACTGAAGACTCATCTCTTCAGTGGGTCATATGATTGAGTGTAGTCTGGCCCAGGAGTGGGAAGGTGACGGAAGGCTCTGGAGCAACGACACCGCCCTTTGCTGTCTCTGCCTGGCCGGTTCCCGTTTTCCACTGGGATTCTCTGCCTCTAACCCTGTTACGGGGGCTGAGTCACTGGCTTGCTAGGGCTCTCTCGTGCCGTCCCTGGGGGGATGCGTCACCTGGGTGGGTTGATTCACTGTTGTGGTCGGCCTGTCTGGGTTCCCCCCACCCCTTAGGTTGTACCGTGTCGGAGATCTTTGTGGGCTATCTCGGCCTTGTCTCAGGATGGTAAGTTGGTGGTTGAAGATTTCCCTCTAGTGGTGTGGGGGCTGTGCTTTGGCAAAGTGGGTGGGGTTATATCCTTCCTGTTTGGCCCTGTCCGGGGTGTCCTCGGATGGGGCCACAGTGTCTCCTGACCCCTCTGTCTCAGCCTCCAGTATTTATGCTGCAGTAGTTTATGTGTCGGGGGCTAGGGGTCAGTTTTGTTTATCTGGAGTACTTCTCCTGTCCTATTCGGTGTCCTGTGTAAATCTAGTGTGCGTTCTCTAATTCTCTCCTTCTCTCTTTCTTTCTCTCTCGGAGACCTGAGCCCTAGAACCATGCCCCAGGACTACCTGACATGATGACTCCTTGTCCCCAGTCCACCTGGCCATGCTGCTGCTCCAGTTTCAGCTGGCCTGGGCCCCTAGGACCATGTCCCAGGACTACCTGACATGAGGACTCCTTGCTGTCCCCAGTCCACCTGGCCATGCTCCTGCTCAGTTCCAGCTGTTCTGCCTTACTATTATTCAACCATGCTGGTCATTTATGAACATTTGAACATCTTGGCCACGTTCTGTTATAATCTCCACCTGGCACAGCCAGAAGAGGACTGGCCACCCCACATATGCTCTCTCAATTCTCTCTTTCTTTCTCTCTCTCGGAGGACCTGAGCCCTAGGACCGTGCCCCAGGACTACCTGACATGATGGCTCCTTGCTGTCCCCAGTCCATCTGACTGTGCTGCTGCTCCAGTTTCAACTGTTCTGCCTTATTATTATTTGACCATGCTGGTCATTTATGAACATTTGAACATCTTGGTCATGTTCTGTTATAATCTCTACCCGGCACAGCCAGAAGAGGACTGGCCACCCCACATAGCCCGGTTCCTCTCTAGGTTTCTTCCTAGGTTTTGGCCTTTCTAGGGAGTTTTTCCTAGCCACCGTGCTTTTACACCTGCATTGTTTGCTGTTTGGGGTTTTAGGCTGGGTTTCTGTACAGCACTTTGAGATATCAGCTGATGTACGAAGGGCTATATAAATAAATTTGATTTGATTTGATTTGATTTAAGGTATACTACACCTGTTTAAGGTCTACTC
>NW_025762053.1:0-2064 GCF_021184085.1 Oncorhynchus gorbuscha
TGTAACTGAGGTTACCTAAGGGCCAACAAGGGGTAACAAGGACAGTGGCATGGGAGATGTGATCTAGTCACTGCTACTCTGTCTGTGCCAGCCTCAACCCAGCAGTGAGACAATTCTAAACTGAGGTTACCTAAGGGCCAACAAGGGGTAACAAGGACAGTGGCATGGGAGATGTGATCTAGTCACTGCTACTCTGTCTGTGCCAGCCTTAACCCAGCAGTGAGACAATTCTAACTGAGGTTACCTAAGGGCCAACAAGGGGTAACAAGGACAGTGGCATGGGAGATGTGATCTAGTCACTGCTACTCTGTCTGTGCCAGCCTCAACCCAGCAGTGAGACAATTCTAACTGAGGTTACCTAAGGGCCAACAAGGGGTAACAAGGACAGTGGCATGGGAGATCTGATCTAGTCACTGCTACTCTGTCTGTGCCAGTTGGTTGAGTGTGGAGAGGCTAGCGGAGTTATCCTGGGTTGTGTTTCCAAATATATAGTGCACTACTTTGACCAGAGCCCATAGAGAACGGGGTGCCATTTGGGACACATACCTAGTTTCATTTGGAGGGTTTTCAGCTGTCGAAGCCTCCGGCGCTGCAGATCACAGTCAGAGCTTTGGGTTTTATGAAGTTGTATTGGGTTTTATGAAGTTGTATTGGGTTTTATGAAGTTGTATTGGGTTTTATGAAGTTGTATTGGGTTTTATGAAGTTGTATTGGGTTTTATGAAGTTGTATTGGGTTTTATGAAGTTGTATTGGGTTTTATGAAGTTGTATTGGGTTTTATGAAGTTGTACTGGGTTTTGTTAAGTTGTATTGGGTTTTATTAAGTTGAATTGGGTTTTGTTAAGTTGTATTGGGTTTTATTAAGTTGAATTGGGTTTTATTAAGTTGTATTGGGTTTTATTAAGTTGTATTGGGTTCTGTTAAGTTGTATTGGATTTTGTTAAGTTGTATTGGGTTTCATTAAGTTGTATTGGGTTCTGTTAAGTTGTATTGGGTTTTATTAAGTTGTATTGGGTTTTGTTAAGTTGAATTGGGTTGGGTTTTGTTAAGTTGAATTGGGTTGGGTTTTATTAAGTTGAATTGGGTTTTGTTAAGTTGTATTGGGTTCTGTTAAGTTGTATTGGGTTTTGTTAAGTTGTATTGGGTTTTATGAAGTTGTATTGGGTTTCATTAAGTTGTATTGGGTTCTGTTAAGTTGTATTGGGTTTTGTTAAGTTGTATTGGGTTTAGTTGAGTTGAATTGGGTTCTGTTAAGTTGTATTGGGTTCTGTTAAGTTGTATTGGGTTTTGTTAAGTTGTATTGGGTTTTATTAAGTTGAATTGGGTTCTATTAAGTTGCATTGGGATTGATTGTTGTATTGGGTTTTGTTAAGTTGTATTGGGTTTTGTTAAGTTGTATTGGGTTTTGTTAAGTTGTATTGGGTTTTGTTAAGTTGTACTGGGCTTTGTTGAGTTGTATTGGGTTTTGTTAAGTTGTATTGGGTTTTATTAAGTTGAATTGGGTTTTATTAAGTTGCATTGGGATTGATTGTTGTATTGGGTTTTGTTAAGTTGTATTGGGTTTTGTTAAGTTGTATTGGGTTTTATTAAGTTGTATTGGGTTTCATTAAGTTGTATTGGGTTTTATTAAGTTGTATTGGGCTTTGTTGTTGTATTGGGTTCTTGTTGTTGTATTGGCTTCATTAAGTTGTATTGGGTTCTGTTAAGTTGTATTGGGTTCTCATTAAGTTGTATTGGGCTTTATTGTTGTATTGGGTTTTGTTAAGTTGTATTGGCTCGTTAAGTTGTATTGGGTTCATTAAGTTGTATTGGGTTTTATTAAGTTGTATTGGGTTTTGTTAAGTTGTATTGGGTTTTGTTAAGTTGTATTGGGTTCTGTTAGTTGTATTGGGTTTTATTAAGTTGTATTGGGTTTTGCTTAAGTTGAATTGGATTGGGTTTTATTAAGTTGAATTGGGTTGGTTATTATTAAGTTGATATTGGGTTTTGTTGTTGTATTGAGTTTCTGTTAGTTGTATTGGGTTTTTGTTAAGTTGTATTAGGTTTTGTTAAGTTGAATTGGGT
>NW_025762054.1:0-2064 GCF_021184085.1 Oncorhynchus gorbuscha
AACTTTTCATTATATTTCATTTATATCACAACGGTTTGATTTGGTCTATCTTAGCAATTCCTTCTCAGCCAGCTACAGCTGTCTTTGTATCAAAGATAATTGCGTAATTATCGTATTTCGCCGTCCTAACGTAGTCTTCACTTCAGCCAGCTAGCTAACGCCCACTGATTAGCTGCACTGGAGAAACTGTTACACTCAACTGAAATCCACTTGATCAGTGTAGTGTTAGCCAGCTACATAGCTGTCTTTGCTGTCTTCGTATCATCGTATCAATCCAAGATAATTGTGTTGTTTAGGTTTAGAGTGTGTAGTCTTAGAGTGATTATCTTAATTTATCGAGGTTAGCTAGCCAGCTATTTGTCGTCCTTAACGTAGGTGACTCTGCTAGCTAGCCAACAGCTAGCCAACGTAATACGTCTTCTGTATAGAACTCAACTACCGGCCGCATTCACAGGTTGTATCACATTTTCACTTCATTTCATTACAGTACAACGGTTTGATTTGTTTGATCGTAGCTAGCTACTTAGCTAGCTACATAGCCAAATCTTTGTATCAAAGATAATTGTGTAGTCTAGAGCGATTTTCTAGGTTCGCTAGCCATCTATTGTCGTTCTTTTAGCATAGCGTGCGTAAACAACACTGCTAGCTAGCCTGCTAGCCCGAATAGCAACACTGCAGAAACTATTACACTCAGCGGAACGACTTGATTAGTGTAGTGTCAACCTTGCCCAGCCACTGCCAGCTGGCCTACTTCAGCAGTACTGTATCATTTTAATCATTTTAGTCAATAAGATTCTTGCTACGTAGTAACTTTCTGAACATTCGAGACGTGTAGTCCACTTGTCATTCAATCTCCTTTGCATTAGTAGCCTCTTCTGTAGCCTGTCAACTATGTGTCGGTTTATCCCTGTTCTCTCCCTCTCTGCACAGACCATACAAACGCTCCTCACCGCGTGGCGCGGCCACCCTGCTCTGGTGGTCCCAGCGCGCACGACCCACGTGGAGTTCAGGTCTCCGGTAGCCTCTGGAACTGCCAATCTGCGGTCAACAAGGCAGAGTTCATCTCAGCCCATGCCTCCCCTCAGTCCCTCGACTTCTTGGCCCTGACGGAAACATGGATCACCACAGACAACACTGCTACTCCTACTGCTCTCTTCGTCCGCCCACGTGTTCTCGCACGAGCGTCTGGTCAGCGGGGTGGTGGCACCGGGATCTCATCTCTCCCAAGTGGTCATTCTCTCTTTCTCCCTTACCCATCTGTCTATACGCCTCCTTTGGAATTCCATGCTATACAGTTACTAGCCCTTTCAGCTTAACATCCATATCATTTTGCGCCCTCCCAGGTTCCTCGGAGAGTTCATCCAATGAGCTTGATGCCTTGATAAGCTCCTTTCCTGAGGACGGCTCACCTCTCACAGTTCTGGGCGACTTTAACCTCCCCCGTCTACCTTTGACTCTTTCCTCTCTGCCTCCTTCTTTCCCTCCTCTCCTCTTTTGACCTCACCCTCTCACCTTCCCCCCCTACTCACAAGGCAGGCAATACGCTCGACCTCATCTTTACTAGATGCTGTTCTTCCACTAACCTCATTGCAACTCCTCAGTCTCCGACCACTGCCTGTATCCTTTTCCCTCTCGCTCTCATCCAACACCTCCCACACTGCCCCTTCTCGGATGGTATCGCGCCGTCCCAACCTTCGCTCTCTCTCCCCCAGCTACTCTCTCCTCTTCCATCCTATCATCTCTTCCCTCCGCTCAAACCTTCTCCCACCTATCTCCTGATTTCTGCCTCCTCAACCCTCCTCTCCTCCCTCTCTGCATCCCTTGACTCTCTATGTCCCTATCCTCCAGGACGGCTCGGTCCTCCCTCCGGCTCCGTGGCTCGTGACTCATTGCGAGCTCACAGAACAGGGCTCCGGGCAGCCAGGCGGAAATGGAGGAAAACTCGCCTCCCTGCGGACCTGGCATCCTTTCCTCCCTCCCTCTCTACATTTTCCTCCTCTGTCTGCTTCCATTCACTTTCTACCACGCTAAATTCAAGCTTCTGCCTCCAACCCTAGGAAGCTC
>NW_025762056.1:0-2063 GCF_021184085.1 Oncorhynchus gorbuscha
AAGAGGACCCAAAAGCGACTTAACAGAAACAGAGTTTATTTAAGTCCAAACAGGGAATAACAGAAATCCTCTAGACTTGTAGAGGGAAATAACTGGAGAAGCGGCCACAGACTGCAGGTCGCTTCGGGTAGGCGCAGGCCGTAGTCGACAGAGACACCTGCTCACACGCAGCATCTGATGAAGGCAAAAAAACACGACAGGACAGGGCGATACACAATCACAGCAAAAACACGACAGGACAGGGCGAAACGCAATCACAGCATGGTGAATACAATACAAGGAACCGACGGGACAGGAACGGATCACAAAGGAATAAATAGGGACTCTAATCAGGGGAAAGGATCGGGAACAGGTGTGGGAAGACTAAATGATGATTAGGGGAATAGGAACAGCTGGGAGCAGGAGCAGACGATAGAGAGAAGAGAGAGCGAGAGAGTGAGAGAGGGAGGGGAGAGAGAGGGATAGAAGGAGGAAAGAACCAAATAAGACCAGCAGAGGGAAACGAATAGCATGGGGAGCACAGGGACAAGACATGATAATAAATGACAAACATGACAGTACCCCCCACTCACCGAGCGCCTCCTGGCGCACTCGAGGAGGAATCCTGGCGGCAACGGAGGAAATCATCGATGAGTGAACGGTCCAGCACGTCCCGAGACGGAACCCAACTCCTCTCCTCAGGACCGTAACCCTCCCAATCCACTAGGTATTGGTGACCCCGTCCCGAACGCATGTCCATGATCTTATGTACCTTGTAAATAGGTGCGCTCTCGACAAGGACGGGAGGGGGAGGGAAGACGAACGGGGGTGCGAAGAAAGGGCTTAACACAGGAGACATGGAAGACAGGATGGACGCGACGAAGATGTCGCGGAAGAAGCAGTCGCACAGCGGCTAGGATTGACGACCTGGGAGACACGGAACGGACCAATGAACCGCGGAGTCAACTTACGAGAAGCTGTCGTAAGAGGAAGGTTGCGAGTGGAAAGCCACACTCTCTGGCCGCAACAATACCTTGGACTCTTAATCCTGCGTTTATTGGCGGCTCTCACCGTCTGTGCCCTGTAACGGCAAAGTGCAGACCTCACCCTCCTCCAGGTGCGCTCACAACGTTGGACAAACGCTTGAGCGGAGGGAACGCTGGACTCGGCAAGCTGGGATGAGAACAGAGGAGGCTGGTAGCCCAGACTACTCTGAAACGGAGATAACCCGGTAGCAGACGAAGGAAGCGAATTGTGAGCGTATTCTGCCCAGGGGAGCTGTTCTGCCCAAGACGCAGGGTTTCTGAAAGAAAGGCTGCGTAGTATGCGACCAATCGTCTGATTGGCCCTCTCTGCTTGACCGTTAGACTGGGGATGAAACCCGGAAGAGAGACTGACGGACGCACCAATCAAACGACAGAACTCCCTCCAAAACTGTGACGTGAATTGCGGGCCTCTGTCTGAAACGGCGTCTAACGGGAGGCCATGAATTCTGAATACATTCTCAATAATGATTTGTGCCGTCTCCTTAGCGGAAGGAAGTTTAGCGAGGGAATGAAATGTGCCGCCTTAGAGAACCTATCGACAACCGTCAGAATCACAGTCTTCCCCGCAGACAAAGGCAGACCGGTAATGAAGTCTAAGGCAATGTGAGACCATGGTCGAGAAGGAATGGGGAGCGGTCTGAGACGACCGGCAGGAGGAGAGTTACCCGACTTAGTCTGCGCGCAGTCCGAACAAGCAGCCACGAAGCGGCGCGTGTCACGCTCCTGAGTCGGCCACCAAAAGCGCTGGCGAATAGACGCAAGAGTGCCTCGAACACCGGGATGACCAGCTAACTTGGCAGAGTGAGCCCACTGAAGAACAGCCAGACGAGTGGAAACAGGAACGAAAAGGAGGTTACTAGGACAAGCGCGCGGCGACGCAGTGTGCGTGAGTGCTTGCTTAACCTGTCTTTCAATTCCCCAGACTGTTAACCCGACAACACGCCCATAAGGAAGAATCCCCTCGGGATCAGTAGAAGCCACAGAAGAACTAAACAGACGGGATAAGGCATCAGGCTTGGTGTTCTTGCTACCCGGACG
>NW_025762057.1:0-2062 GCF_021184085.1 Oncorhynchus gorbuscha
TCCCTGGAGAAAACACTGAAAGACTAGTTTGGGTGGCTGTCAATGTGGGAGTATTGTATTCTGAGGTGGGTTGGTATGCTACCTTTAAAAATGTCGCAGTAATACAATCAACAAAATACAATGGTTTTGTACTAGCAGTGTGTAGTTAAACATCGCAGTTGTTTAGAATGTATTATCATGATGGTCTGTGTCCCACCATTTTTTGCGTAAAGTGACCAAAAACGTAGTAATTTATGGTACTCTGCTCTGCAATAGCAAAGCCTAGGCCTATGTACCCTCTCCAACATCTTTAGAGCTTGGTGAAAAACCCATGGTCTAGTAGTGAAGTGTACCCTTCCAACATCTTTAGAGCTTGGTGAAACACCCATGGTCTAGTAGTGAAGCGTACCTCTCCAACATCTTTAGAGCTTGGTGAAAAACCCATGGTCTAGTAGTGAAGTGTACCCTCTCCAACATCTTTAGAGCTTGGTGAAAAACCCATGGTCTAGTAGTGAAGTGTACTCTCTCCAACATCTTTAGAGCATGGTGAAAAACCCATGGTCTAGTAGTGAAGTGTACCCTCTCCAACATCTTTAGAGCTTGGTGAAAAACCCATGGTCTAGTAGTGAAGTGTACCCTCTCCAACATCTTTAGAGCTTGGTGAAAAACCCATGGTATAGTAGTGAAGTGTACCCTCTCCAACATCTTTAGAGCTTGGTGAAAAACCCATGGTATAGTAGTGAAGTGTACCCTCTTAAACATCTTTAGAGCTTTTTGAAAAACCCATGGTCTAGTAGTGAAGTGTACTCTCTCCAACATCTATAGAGCTTGGTGAAAAACCCATGTTCTAGTAGTGAAGTGTACCCTCTCCAACATCTTTAGAGCTTGGTGAAAAAACAATGGTCTAGTACCCTCTTAATCCTTGGGACCTGGATAGGGTATGGTGATAAGAATGAATGGAATCTGAAATATTGAACATAATGTTTAAAATAATTAGTTTATCTTGTGCTTTTCGCTTCAATTTCAGTTGGCTCTCTCTCTCATTCAACTGACTAGGCTACACATATAGATTTCTACATTAATTATCATTTTATCTCATGAATACATTTTCATCATGTCGTTCTCAACATATCCCTAACAACAGCAAGTTACAATGTTTCTCTTTGTTTAGGCTCTCTGTTTCAAGTTATAATAGTCGTATATATGGGATACGCAAGGTATACATCCCCCAACTAAATGCCTACTTTCAGGTTCCTTCTCCACAATGCAACAACAATAGGAAATAGTAAAAATAAGAATACGAACATGAAGTAAAATTAATATCTTAGCATAAGTATAATAAAAGAAGTCAATCATTTATCATCCAATATTTACACATGTATGGTTGAAGGGGGGGATGGGGGGCAAGTGTATTAATTCAGCAGTACAATAAGAGCAGCAGCTGTGTGCTAAGGTGGTCACTCCAGTTAAAGTGTTCAGCAGTCTGATGGCTTGTAGATAGAAACGTTCTCTGAGCATGTTGGCATCAGACCTTATGCTTCGATTACGTCTGCCCGACTGGAAGAGAGAGAACTGCTCGTGGCTGGGGTGTGTGGGGTCCTTGATGATGCTTTTTACTATTTCCTATTGTTGTCTTTCTCAGGCACTGTTTCAAATAGATGTGGTCCTTCTGTAGCTCAGTTGGTAGAGCATGGCGCTTGTAACGCCAGGGTAGTGGGTTCGATTCCCGGGACCACCCATACGTAGAATGTATGCACACATGACTGTAAGTCGCTTTGGATAAAAGCGTCTGCTAAATGGCATATATTATTTATATTATTATATTTATGTTCTGGATTAGTGGAAGCACGGTCCCAGTGATGGACTGGGCCATCTTTATCACATGGTGGAGGGCCTTATGGTCGTGGACGGAGCAGTGGTACTATTTGGAGAAGACACGGGGCGGTATGCTGAATTTCTTCACCAGCCTTAGGAAGTAGAGACCATGACAAGTTGTAGGTCCATGACAAGTCCTCGGTGATGTGGATGCCGAGGAACTTGATACTCATGACTCTCTACAACAGTCTCATTGATGTGGATCGGG
>NW_025762058.1:0-2060 GCF_021184085.1 Oncorhynchus gorbuscha
TCACAGCATGATGCTAATCTGATGATGGTCTCCACAGCCTGATGCTAGTATTACCTGATGATGGTCTTCACAGCATGATGCTAGTATACCTGATGGTCTTCACAGCATGATGCTAATCTGATGATGGTCTTCACAGCCTGATGCTAGTATTACCTGATGATGGTCTTCACAGCATGATGCTAATCTGATGATGGTCTTCACAGCCTGATGCTAATCTGATGATGGTCTTCACAGCATGATGCTAATCTGATGATGGTCTTCACAGCATGATGCTAATCTGATGATGGTCTTCACAGCATGATGCTAATCTGATGATGGTCTTCACAGCCTGATGCTAGTATTACACTGATGATGGTCTTCACAGCATGATGCTAATCTGATGATGGTCTTCACAGCATGATGCTAATCTGATGATGGTCTTCACAGCCTGATGCTAGTATTATCTGATGATGGTCTTCACAGCATGATGCTAATCTGATGATGGTCTTCACAGCATGATGCTAATCTGATGATGGTCTTCACAGCCTGATGCTGAGTATTATCTGATGATGGTCTTCACAGCATGATGCTAATCTGATGATGGTCTTCACAGCATGATGCTAATCTGATGATGGTCTTCACAGCATGATGCTAATCTGATGATGGTCTTCCACAGCATGATGCTAATCTGATGATGGTCTTCACAGCATGATGCTAATCTGATGATGGTCTTCACAGCATGATGCTAATCTGATGATGGTCTTCACAGCATGATGCTAATCTGATGATGGTCTTCACAGCCTGATGCTAGTATTACCTGATGATGGTCTTCACAGCATGATGCTAACCTGATGATGGTCTTCACAGCATGATGCTAATCTGATGATGGTCTTCACAGCCTGATGCTAGTATTACCTGATGATGGTCTTCACAGCATGATGCTAGTATTACCTGATGATGGTCTTCACAGCCTGATGCTAGTATTACCTGATGATGGTCTTCACAGCCTGATGCTAGTATTACCTGATGATGGTCTTCACAGCATGATGCTAATCTGATGATGGTCTTCACAGCATGATGCTAATCTGATGATGGTCTTCACAGCATGATGCTAATCTGATGATGGTCTTCACAGCCTGATGCTAGTATTACCTGATGATGGTCTTCACAGCATGATGCTAGTATTACCTGATGATGGTCTTCACAGCCTGATGCTAGTATTACCTGATGATGGTCTTCACAGCCTGATGCTAGTATTACCTGATGATGGTCTTCACAGCATGATGCTAGTATTACCTGATGATGGTCTTCACAGCATGATGCTAGTATTACCTGATGATGGTCTTCACAGCATGATGCTAATCTGATGATGGTCTTCACAGCATGATGCTAGTATTACCTGATGATGGTCTTCACAGCATGATGCTAGTATTACCTGATGATGGTCTTCACAGCATGATGCTAGTATTACCTGATGATGGTCTTCACAGCATGATGCTAGTATTACCTGATGATGGTCTTCACAGCATGATGCTAGTATTACCTGATGATGGTCTTCACAGCCTGATGCTAATCTGATGATGGTCTCCACAGCCTGATGCTAGTATTACCTGATGATGGTCTTCACAGCATGATGCTAATCTGATGATGGTCTTCACAGCATGATGCTAATCTGATGATGGTCTCCACAGCCTGATGCTAGTATTACCTGATGATGGTCTTCACAGCATGATGCTAATCTGATGATGGTCTTCACAGCATGATGCTAACCTGATGATGGTCTTCACAGCATGATGCTAATCTGATGATGGTCTTCACAGCATGATGCTAACCTGATGATGGTCTTCACAGCATGATGCTAGTATTACCTGATGATGGTCTTCACAGCCTGATGCTAGTATTATCTGATGATGGTCTTCACAGCCTGATGCTAGTATTACCTGATGATGGTCTTCACAGCATGATGCTAGTATTACCTGATGATGGTCTTCACAGCATGATGCTAATCTGATGATGGTCTTCACAGCATGATGCTAATCTGATGATGGTCTTCACAGCATGATGCTAACCTGATGATGGTC
>NW_025762059.1:0-2060 GCF_021184085.1 Oncorhynchus gorbuscha
TATCTACAGTAGAGACAGAAGGTCGACAGGCAGAGAGCTCATGTTCTATCTACAGTAGAACAGAAGGTCGGACAGGCAGAGAGCTCATGTTCTATCTACAGTAGAACAGAAGGTCGACAGGCAGAGAGCTCATGTTCTATCTACAGTAGAACAGAAGGTCGACAGGCAGGAGAGCTCATGTTCTATCTACAGTAGAACAGAAGAGTCGACAGGCAGAGAGCTCATGTTCTATCTACAGTAGAACAGAAGGTCGAGCAGGCAGAGAGCTCATGTTCTATCTACAGTAGAACAGAAGGTCGACAGGCAGAGAGCTCATGTTCTATCTACAGTGAGAACAGAAGGTCGACAGGCAGAGAGCTCATGTTCTATCTACAGTAGAACAGAAGGTCGACAGGCAGAGAGCTCATGTTCTATCTACAGTAGAACAGAAGGTCGACAGGCAGAGAGCTCATGTTCTATCTACAGTAGAACAGAAGGTCGACAGGCAGAGAGCTCATGTTCTATCTACAGTAGAACAGAAGGTCGACAGGCAGAGAGCTCATGTTCTATCTACAGTAGAACAGAAGGTCGACAGGCAGAGAGCTCATGTTCTATCTACAGTAGAACAGAAGGTCGACAGGCAGAGAGCTCATGTTCTATCTACAGTAGAACAGAAGGTCGACAGGCAGAGAGCTCATGTTCTATCTACAGTAGAACAGAAGGTCGACAGGCAGAGAGCTCATGTTCTATCTACAGTAGAACAGAAGGTCGACAGGCAGAGAGCTCATGTTCTATCTACAGTAGAACAGAAGGTCGACAGGCAGAGAGCTCATGTTCTATCTACAGTAGAACAGAAGGTCGACAGGCAGAGAGCTCATGTTCTATCTACAGTAGAACAGAAGGTCGACAGGCAGAGAGCTCATGTTCTATCTACAGTAGAACAGAAGGTCGACAGGCAGAGAGCTCATGTTCTATCTACAGTAGAACAGAAGGTCGACAGGCAGAGAGCTCATGTTCTATCTACAGTAGAACAGAAGGTCGACAGGCAGAGAGCTCATGTTCCTATCTACAGTAGAACAGAAGGTCGACAGGCAGAGAGCTCATGTTCTATCTACAGTAGAACAGAAGGTCGACAGGCAGAGAGCTCATGTTCCATCTACAGTAGAACAGAAGGTCGACAGGCAGAGAGCTCATGTTCCATCTACAGTAGAACAGAAGGTCGACAGGCAGAGAGCTCATGTTCCATCTACAGTAGAACAGAAGGTCGACAGGCAGAGAGCTCATGTTCTATCTACAGTAGAACAGAAGGTCGACAGGCAGAGAGCTCATGTTCTATCTACAGTAGAACAGAAGGTCGACAGGCAGAGAGCTCATGTTCCATCCACAGTAGAACAGAAGGTCGACAGGCAGAGAGCTCATGTTCTATCTACAGTAGAACAGAAGGTCGACAGGCAGAGAGCTCATGTTCTATCTACAGTAGAACAGAAGGTCGACAGGCAGAGAGCTCATGTTCTATCTACAGTAGAACAGAAGGTCGACAGGCAGAGAGCTCATGTTCTATCTACAGTAGAACAGAAGGTCGACAGGCAGAGAGCTCATGTTCTATCTACAGTAGAACAGAAGGTCGACAGGCAGAGAGCTCATGTTCCATCTACAGTAGAACAGAAGGTCGACAGGCAGAGAGCTCATGTTCTATCTACAGTAGAACAGAAGGTCGACAGGCAGAGAGCTCATGTTCCATCTACAGTAGAACAGAAGGTCGACAGGCAGAGAGCTCATGTTCCATCTACAGTAGAACAGAAGGTCGACAGGCAGAGAGCTCATGTTCCATCTACAGTAGAACAGAAGGTCGACAGGCAGAGAGCTCTATGTTCCATCTACAGTAGAACAGAAGGTCGACAGGCAGAGAGCTCATGTTCTATCTACAGTAGAACAGAAGGTCGATCAGGCAGAGAGCTCATGTTCTATCTACAGTAGAACAGAAGGTCGACCAGAGCAGAGAGCTCATGTTCTATCTACAGTAGAACAGAAGGTCGACAGGCAGAGAGCTCATGTTCTCATCTCAGCAGAACAGAAGGTCG
>NW_025762060.1:0-2060 GCF_021184085.1 Oncorhynchus gorbuscha
GTGTGTGTGCGTGTGTGTGTGTGTGTGTGTGTGTGTGTGTGTGTGTGTGTGTGTGTGTGTGTGTGTGGCAGACATGTGACTGGTGATATCTTCCAGTAAAATACAGCTCAGTGCAGGAACAGTGGTGATAAAGATAGCACTACCCCTCCCCCACACATATTCAGTCACAGCATACGTAGAGTACAACGCAATTGTCCGACAACGCAACTGTCCGACAAAGCCAGAATTGATATTATAGAATCTATACGGTCAGAACAAAACGGAGCACTCTCCTCTCATCTGACAATCCACAAGACATTTAAATATGACAAAAGACTGTCTGCAACCTCTTATGCACATAAATAACATATGTAATTTCAAATCAACTTCAACAGCGCCACTTGAAACTATATAAATACTCAATTCAAACAGTAACCACACAAACTGCCCCTAACATTGGCTGAGCTGAAACTTCCTTTCACCAACAGCAAGCTATATGATGCTAAAGATATTAAAGCTTTTCAGCGTTTGACGATTAAGTTAAAAGATAAACAGCATCAAGCATAGATTTCTTGACATAGAATGGTATTTGACGAGATATAAGAAACAAATGCAACATGAGTGAAGAGTCCCATTTGTTTTCACGTGGTTGTCAACCAATCTCAGAAACCAGAACCAAATTTTAAGTTCACTGGCCAGCTAAAAGTGCAGTGATGACCAATCATTCAGACATAGCTCCACTTGTTTGGAGCCCCACCTGTTTAGCAAACAAAATAAAAATAATAATTCAAACATAAAATATAAATATATATACCTACAAAACACTCGTCTCAATGTCAATAGTGAAGTGGCGACTCTGGGAAGTTGGCCTTCTAGGCAGAGTTGCAAAGTTGCAAAGAAAAAGTCATATTTAATTATTTTTTATTTTTATTTCACCTTTATTTAACCAGGTAGGCCAGTTGAGAACAAGTTCTCATTTACAACTGAGACCTGGCCAAGATAAAACAACACAGAGTTACACATGGGATAAACAAACGTAAAGTCAAAAACATAATAGAAAAATCTATATACAGTGAATATCTCAGACTGGCCAATTAAAATAAAATATTAAGATGGGCGAAAGAACACAGAAACTGGACAGAGGAACTCTGCCTATAAGGCCAGCATCCCGGAGTCGCCTCTTCACTGTTGACGTTGAGACTGGTGTTTTGTGGGTACTATTTAATGAAGCTGCCAGTTCAGGACTTGTGAGATGTCTGTTTCTCAAACTAGACACTGTTCTCTGTAGAGAGTAGTACACAGCGTTGTACGACATCTTCAGTTTCTTGGCAATTTCTCACATTGGAATAGCCTTCATTTCTCAGAACAAGAATAGACTGATGAGTTACAGAAGAAAGGTCTTTGTTTCTAGTCATTTTGAGCCTGTAATCGAAACCACAAATGCAGATGCTCCAGATACCCAACTAGTCTAAAGAAGACCAGTTTTATTGCTTCTTTAATCAGAACAACGGTTTTCAGATATGCTAACATAATTGCAAAATGGTGTGTGTGTGTGTGTGTGTGTGTGTGTGTGTGTGTGTGTGTGTGTGTGTGTGTGTGTGTGTGTGTGTGTGTGTGTGTGTGTGTGTGTGTGTGTGTGTGTGTGTGTGTGTGTGTGTGTGTGTGTGTGTGTATGTATGTATGTATGTATGTATGTATGTATATATATATATATATATATATATATATATATATATATATATATATATATATATATATATATGTACAGTGGGGAGAACAAGTATTTGAACCTGAATTTGCAGGTTTTCCTACTTACAAAGCATGTAGAGGTCTGTAATTTTTAATCATAGGTACACTTCAACTGTGAGAGACGGAATCTAAAACAAAAATCCAGAAAATCACATTGTATGATTTTTAAGTAATTAATTTGCATTTTATTGCATGACATAAGTATTTGATACATCAGAAAAGCAGAACTTAATATTTGGTACAGAATCCTTTGTTTGCAATTACAGAGATCATACGTTTCCTGTAGTTCTTGACCACGTTTGCACACACTGCAGCAGGGATTTTTGCCCACT
>NW_025762061.1:0-2058 GCF_021184085.1 Oncorhynchus gorbuscha
AAACCCAGTGACATGAGTCTGAGGTTAAAACAGCATATGCAAATAACTTCAATGGCAGAGTAATGTTCTACTTTAGTCATGTAAATGATGTTTTCCAACAATGCTTGGTCATAACAGTGTGTAAATGAATAGTAAAGACACCACAGCTATTTCCGGGTTGTTTTATTTGTAGAAACAGAGGGATCGCACCAATGCAGTTTTATGGGTATTGCAGTGACTGGAACACTTTCAACACAGATGACTGGCCCAGTTGGTCAGTGGTCATACCTAACCAACTTCATGAATTTGCTTCTCTAAACACTGGGTAGGATCAGGAATGAACAGATCAATTACAATCTAGAGATCAATTACAGTTCAGGCGCTGCCAAGAGCCCAGGACTAGTGCCTATCAATACAATGATCCTCCAAATATTGAAAAGGCAGCCTTGAAACTGCAAACAATATGATTTGAAGATCACCACACCAACTTGTCGCAGGCAGAATTGACTGTTTGGGGCCCCGTGTTCTTTTTTAGGAACTAAGTAGGGCTCTCCACTTACTGTTGAGAGTTTGAATTGTAGAATACACACACATTTTTTGTTTTCCTCTAGCTATGTCAATGACAGATCTTAGCTCAACTAGCCCAGGGAAGCAACCATTTTTTTGCTTGCTAGGTAAGTTAGGCTAGCCAGCTACCTTGTAGTAATCTTGGCAGGATTGTCATTGATCTATTCATTCCAAGCAGCCATGGCAAAATGTGTACAATTGTAGAAAATGATCTTTAAAACTGAAACTTTTTTTCTTCTCTGCACCATGGCAAAATGGTGCACAGCGGTCTAAGGCACTGCATCAAAGTGCTAGAAGGGTCACTACAGATACTGGTTCGATCCCGGGCTGTATCACAACCGGCTGTGATCAGGAGTCCCATAGGGCGGTGCACAATTGGCCCAGCGTTGTCTGGATTAGGGGAGGGTTTGGCGGTGTAGGCCATCATTGTAAAACGAGAATTTGTTCTGAACTGACTTGCCTAGTTAAATAAAGATAAAATAAAAGTGTAAAAATAAAAATGTACATTTTTGAAATTACCTTTAAAACTGCAACATTTTGGGGGCGGAGCTAGCATGTTGGAGTGAACGGCTGTGCGTGAGAGGCTCATGCAACTTTTTGCGAAATAATCTAATTTAACCTACTTTATGGCACTTTTTACAACAAACGTTTCTTTCTAATACAAGATTGTAACTTTTTATATGAAAATGCCGAGTAATAAGCGACCAAAGGACAATAAATCCACAGCAGAGGCCTACTCCCCACTAAACAACGAGACAGACATGGCGGGAGGCACATGCAACAACGTGACACTTATAGAACTTACCCGGGCTCTGGGGGAGCTACGTGTTGCTATAGCTGAGGATTTTAAGGCCACTATTGCTGAGCTGGACACCAAAATCGAGAGCGTCATTCGAACGGTCGCTTCGCATGGCCAGAGTATTGTGGACCTTGAGAAAGCTTCTAAATTCAACGCTGGTAGGATCGACGAGTTAGAGAAGCTATGCACGTCATTGCAGGATACTGTGCAGAGGCTTTCTGTGAAAGTGGTGGACCTTTAGGGCCGATCCAGACGTAATAACCTTCGCGTTGTTGGTCTGGCAGAGGGGATAGAGGCGGGCTCTCGCCCTACCGACTTATTCGCCAAGCTATTGAAGGATGCAATGGGATCGGATGTTTTGGATTCGGATCCCCAGCTGGACCGCGCACATCGCTCCCTTGTCCCAGTGCCTGGACCGGGCCAACGTCCTCGCCCAGTAATAATCTGTTGTCACAGTTTCAAGACCAAGGATCTTATCCTGCGTGAAGCTCGAATGAGGGGCAACCTGTCACATAAAGGGCATCCATTCCGTGTCTATGAGGATTATACGCCCGATGTGGCAAAGCATCGCGCCGACTACAGAGATGTCATGACCAAACTCTACAAACTCTATCTTCGCCCAGCCTTACTCTTCCCTGCAAGACTGAGAATTACCCCGCCGAAGTTTTGGCTCTCCTCGGTTTTGGACACAGAGAAGTTTATCCGGGCATATA
>NW_025762062.1:0-2058 GCF_021184085.1 Oncorhynchus gorbuscha
CGAGGTAAAGTGACTTGTCATGGATTATAAACAGTGAGTAGCAGCAGAGTAAAAATGGGGGTTGGGTACAATGCAAATATTCCGGGTAGCCATTTGATTAACTGTTCAGGAGGCTTGGGGGTTGAAGCTGTTTAGAAGCCTCTTGGACCTTGACTTGGCCCTCCGGTATCGCTTGCCGTGCGGTAGCAGAGAAAACAGTCTATGACTCGGGTGGCTGGAGTCCTTGGCAATTTCTTAAGCTCATATAAGCTCCTAATTAATAGTTGCTAATAGAAAGATGTCTCTGCTAGACGGAGTTCAGCTTAATGCGTTATTGGCAGTTAGCTTCCCAGTCATTCTTCCCTTATTGCTATCATGTGCTAGCAGAGGTAAGACTGAACATAGCAACAAGAGGAACTCGCGTTGCCTGTTTGATGGTTCGTTGGTGAGCGTAGTGGGACATCTTATAAGCGTCTGGGTTAGAGTCCCGCTCCTTGAAATCGGCAGCTCTACCGTTTAGCTCAGTGAAGATGTTGCCTGTAATCCATGGCTTCTGGTTGGGGTATGTACGTACATTCACTGTGGGGATGACTTCATCGCTGCAGTTATTGATGAAGCCAGTGATTGATGTGGTGTACTCCTCAATGCCATAGGAGGAATACCGGAACATATTCCAGTCTGACCTAGCAAAACAGTCCTGTAGCTTAGCATCTGTGTCGTCTGACCACTTCCTTAATGAGCGAGTCACTGGTACTTCCTGCATTAGTTTTTAATTGTAAGCAGGAATCCGGAGGATATAGTTTTGTTCAGATTTGCCAAATGTAGGGCGAGTGAGAGCTTTGTACGCATCTCTGTGTGTGGAGCAAAGGTGGTTTGGAGTTCCGTCAGCCAGGCCATTACCTTTACTCTCGTCTCTGTTATGTCACGCCCTGGCCTTAGTTATCTTTGTTTTCTTTATTATTTTGGTTGGGTCAGGGTGTGACATGGGGCATTTATGTGCTTTTCTGGTCTAGGGGTTTTGTATGTTTATGGGGTGTTTTCTAGTCTAGGTGTTTTTGAAAGTCTATGGTTGCCTAGATTGGTTCTCAATTAGAGGCAGGTGTTTATGGTTGTATCTGATTGGGAATATTTGGCAGCCATGTTCTTTGGTGTTTTTTGTGGGTGATTGTCTTCTGTCATTGCACCACATAGGACTGTTTCAGTTTTCACATGTATTGTTTTGTATTTTGTAGTGTTCTCGTTATTTGTCTATATTAAAGATGTTGAACACTAACCACGCTGCATTTTGGTCCTCCTCTCCTTCAGCAGAAGAAAACCGTTACATGTTAAGATTTTTACATGTGCTTTCATTTTCAAAATTGCAACCAGGTAACTGGAGAGTATCCAGTAGAGCCATCACCTCTGGTCCATTCTTCACAGGAGAGTATTCAGTAGAGCCATCACCTCTGGTCCATTCTTCACAGGAGAGTATCCAGTAGAGCCATCACCTCTGGTCCATTCTTCACAGGAGAGTATTCAGTAGAGCCATCACCTCTGGTCCATTCTTCACAGGAGAGCATTCAGTAGAGCCATCACCCCTGGTCCATTCTTCACAGGAGAGTATTCAGTAGAGCCATCACCTCTGGTCCATTCTTCACAGGAGAGTATTCAGTAGAGCCATCACCCCTTTTCCATTCTTCACAGGAGAGTATTCAGTAGAGCCATCACCTCTGGCCCATTCTTCACAGGAGAGTATTCAGTAGAGCCATCACCTCTGGTCCATTCTTCACAGGAGAGTATTCAGTAGAGCCATCACCTCTGGTCCATTCTTCACAGGAGAGTATTCAGTAGAGCCATCACCTCTGGTCCATTCTTCACAGGAGAGCATTCAGTAGAGCCATCACCTCTGGTCCATTCTTCACAGGAGAGTATTCAGTAGAGCCATCACCTCTGGTCCATTCTTCACAGGAGAGTATTCAGTAGAGCCATCACCTCTGGTCCATTCTTCGCAGGAGAGTATTCAGTAGAGCCATCACCTCTGGTCCATTCTTCACAGGAGAGTATTCAGTAGAGCCATCACCTCTGGTCCATTCTGTGTTT
>NW_025762063.1:0-2056 GCF_021184085.1 Oncorhynchus gorbuscha
CCTAACCCATCTGGACAAGAGGAATACCTAAGTGAGAATGCTGTTCATCGACTACAGCTCGGCATTCAACACCATAGTACCCTCCAAGCTCGTCATCAAGCTCGAGACCCTGGGTCTCATTTACATTTACATTTACATTTAAGTCATTTAGCAGACGCTCTTATCCAGAGCGACTTACAAATTGGTGCATTCACCTTATGACATCCAGTGGAACAACCACTTTACAATAGTGCATCTAAATATTTTAAGGGGGGTGAGAAGGATTACTTTATCCTATCCTAGGTATTCCTTAAAGAGGTGGGGTTTCAAGTGTCTCCGGAAGGTGGTGATTGACTCCGCTGTCCTGGCGTCGTGAGGGAGTTTGTTCCACCATTGGGGAGCCAGAGCAGCGAACAGTTTTGACTGAGCTGAGCGGGAACTGTACTTCCTCAGTGGTAGGGAGGCGAGCAGGCCAGAGGTGGATGAACGCAGTGCCCTTATTTGGGTGTAGGGCCTGATCAGAGCCTGGAGGTACTGAGGTGCCGTTCCCCTCACAGCTCCGTAGGCAAGCACCATGGTCTTGTAGCGGATGCGAGCTTCAACTGGAAGCCAGTGGAGAGAGCGGACCCCGCCCTGTGCAACTGGGTACTGGACTTCCTGACGGGCCGCCCCCAAGTGGTGAGGGTAGGCAACATCTCCACCCTGCTGATCCTCAACACTGGGGCCCCACAAGGGTGCGTTCTGAGCCCTCTCCTGTACTCCCTGTTCACCCACGACTGCGTGGCCACGCATGCCTCCAACTCAATCATCAAGTTTGCGGACGACACAACAGTGGTAGGCTTGATTACCAACAATGACGAGACGGCCTACAGGGAGGAGGTGAGGGCCCTCGGAGTGTGGTGTCAGGAAAACAACCTCACACTCAACGTCAACAAAACTAAGGAGATGATTGTGGACTTCAGGAAACAGCAGAGGGAACACCCCCCTATTCACATCGATGGAACAGTAGTGGAGAGGGTAGTAAGTTTTAAGTTCCTCGACATACACATCACAGACAAACTGAATTGGTCCACTCGCACAGACAGCATCGTGAAGAAGGCGCAGCAGCGCCTCTTCAACCTCAGGAGGCTGAAGAAATTCGGCTTGTCACCAAAAGCACTCACAAACTTCTACAGATGCACAATCGAGAGCATCCTGGCGGGCTGTATCACCGCCTGGTACGGCAACTGCTCCGCCCACAACTGTAAGGCTCTCCAGAGGGTAGTGAGGTCTGCACAACGCATCACCGGGGGCAAACTACCTGCCCTCCAGGACACCTATACCACCCGATGTTACAGGAAGGAACAACCACCCGAGCCACTGCCTGTTCACCCCCTATCATCCAGAAGGCGAGGTCAGTACAGGTGCATCAAAGCTGGGACCGAGAGACTGAAGAACAGCTTCTATCTCAAGGCCATCAGACTGTTAAACAGCCAACACTAACATTGAGTGGCTGCTGCCAACACACTGACACTGACTCAACTCCAGCCACTTTAATAATGGGAATTGATGGGAAATGATGTAAAATATATCACTAGACACTTTAAACAATGCTACCTAATATAATGTTTACATACCCTACATTATTAATCTCATATGCATACGTATATACTGTACTCTATATAATCTACTGCATCCTTATGTAATACACGTATCACTAGCCACTTTAAACTATACCACTTTGTTTACATACTCATCTCATATGTATATACTGTACTCTATATCATCTACTGCATCTTTATGTAATAAATGTATCACTAGCCACTTTAACTATGCCACTTTGTTTACATACTCATCTCATATGTATATACTGTACTCGATACCATCTACTGTAGAGCCTATGCTGCTCTGTACCATCACTCATTCATACATATTCTTTATCCCCTTACACTGTGTATAAGACAGTAGTGTTGGAATTGTTAGTTAGATTACTTGTTGGTTATTACTGCATTGTCGGAACTAGAAGCACAAGCATTTCGCTACACTCACATTAACATCTGCTAACCATGTGTATGTGACAAATAAAATTTGATTTGAT
>NW_025762064.1:0-2054 GCF_021184085.1 Oncorhynchus gorbuscha
TAAGGTCAGTATCACACCTCATGTAATCTAGTCCATAGTCCTATAAGGTTAGTATCACACCTCATGTAGTCTAGCCCATATGCCTATATGTTTTAATAAGGTTAGTATCACACCTCATGTAGACTAGCCCATATGCCTATATGTTTTAATAAGGTTAGTATCACACCTCATGTAGTCTAGCCCATATGCCTATATGTTTTAATAAGGTTAGTATCACACCTCATGTAGTCTAGCCCATAGTCCTATAAGGTCAGTATCACACCTCATGTAATCTAGTCCATAGTCCTATAAGGTTAGTATCACACCTCATGTAGACTAGCCCATATGCCTATATGTTTTAATAAGGTTAGTATCACACCTCATGTAGTCTAGTCCATAGTCCTATAAGGTTAGTATCACACCTCATGTAGTCTAGTTAGTATCACACCTCATGTAGTCTAGCCCATAGTCCTATAAGGTTAGTATCACACCTCATGTAGTCTAGCCCATAGTCCTATAAGGTTAGTATCACACCTCATGTAGTCTAGCCCATAGTCCTATAAGGTTAGTATCACACCTCATGTAGTCTAGCCCATAGTCCTATAAGGTTAGTATCACACCTCATGTAGTCTAGCCCATAGTCCTATAAGGTTAGTATCACACCTCATGTTGTCTAGCCCATAGGCCTATAAGGTTAGTATCACACCTCATGTAGTCTAGTCCATAGTCCTATAAGGTTAGTATCACACCTCATGTAGTCTAGCCCATAGTCCTATAAGGTTAGTATCACACCTCATGTAGTCTAGCCCATAGTCCTATAAGGTTAGTATCACACCTCATGTAATCTAGTCCATAGTCCTATAAGGTTAGTATCACACCTCATGTAGTCTAGCCCATAGGCCTATAAGGTCAGTATCACACCTCATGTAGTCTAGTCCATAGTCCTATAAGGTTAGTATCACACCTCATGTAGTCTAGCCCATAGTCCTATAAGGTTAGTATCACACCTCATGTAGTCTAGTTAGTATCACACCTCATAGTCTGACCATAGTCTCTACCAGGGTTAGTATCACCTCATGTAGTCCCATAGTCCTATAAGGTTGGTATCACCTCATAATATAGTCTAGCCCCTTAGTCCTAAAGGTTAGTATCACACCTCATGTAGTCTAGCCCATAGTCCTATAAGGTTAGTATCACCTCATGTAGTCTGGCCATAGTCCTATAAGGTTAGTATCACACCTCATGTGTAGTGCAGCCCGTCCTATAAGGTTAGTATCGCACCTCATAGTCTAGCCCATAGTCCTATAAGGTTAGTATCACACCTCATAGTCTAGTCCATAGTCCTATAAGGTTAGTATTCAGCCCCATAGTCCCATAAGTTAGTATCACACCTCATGTAGTCTAGCCCATAGTCCTATAAGGTTAGCATCACACCTCATGTAGTCTAGCCCATAGTCCTATAAGGCTAGTATCACACCTCATGTAGCTCCAGCCCATAGGCCTATAAGGTTAGTATCACACCTCATGTAGTCTAGTCCATAGTCCTATAAGGTTAGTATCACACCTCATGTAGTCTAGCCCATAGTCCTATAAGGTTAGTATCACACCTCATGTAGTCTAGTTAGTATCACACCTCATGTAGTCTAGCCCATAGTCCTATAAGGTTAGTATCACACCTCATGTAGTCTAGCCCATAGTCCTATAAGGTTAGTATCACACCTCATGTAGTCTAGCCCATAGTCCTATAAGGTTAGTATCACACCTCATGTAGTCTAGCCCATAGTCCTATAAGGTTAGTATCACACCTCATGTAGTCTAGCCCATAGTCCTATAAGGTTAGTATCACACCTCATGTAGTCTAGCCCATAGTCCTATAAGGTCAGTATCACACCTCATGTAGTCTAGCCCATAGTCCTATAAGGTTAGTATCACACCTCATGTAGTCTAGCCCATAGTCCTATATGTTTTAATAAGGTTAGTATCACACATCATGTAGTCTAGCCCATAGTCCTATAAGGTTAGTATCACACCTCATGTAGTCTAGCCCATAGTCCTATAAGGTTAGTATCACACTC
>NW_025762065.1:0-2054 GCF_021184085.1 Oncorhynchus gorbuscha
CCTGGTACGGCAACTGCTCCGCCCTCAACCGTAAGGCTCTCCAGAGGGTAGTGAGGACTGCACAACGCATCACCGGGGCAAACTACCTGCCCTCCAGGACACCTACACCACCCGTTGTTACAGGAAGGCCATAAAGATCATCAAGGACATCAACCACCCGAACCACTGCCTGTTCACCCCGCTATCATCCAGAAGGCGAGGTCAGTACAGGTGCATCAAAGCTGGGACCGAGAGACTGAAAAACAGCTTCTATCTCAAGGCCATCAGACTGTTAAATAGCCACCACTAACATTACATTTAACATTACATTTAAGTCATTTAGCAGACGCTCTTATCCAGAGCGACTTACAAATTGGTGCAATCACCTTATGACATCCAGTGGGACAGTCACTTAACAATAGTGCATCTAAAACTTAGGGGGGTGAGAGGGATTACTTAACCTATCCTAGGTATTCCTTAAAGAGGTGGGGTTTCAGGTGTCTCCGGAAGGTGGTGATTGACTCCGCTGTCCTGGCGTCGTGAGGGAGTTTGTTCCACCATTGGGGGGCCAGAGCAGCGAACAGTTTTGACTGGGCTGAGCGGGAGCTGTACTTCCTCAGTGGTAGGGAGGCGAGCAGGCCAGAGGTGGATGAACAGTGCCCTTGTTTGGGTGTAGGGCCTGATCAGAGCCTGGAGGTACTGAGGTGCCGTTCCCTCACAGCTCCGTAGGCAAGCACCATGGTCTTGTAGCGGATGCGAGCTTCAACTGGAAGCCAGTGGAGAGAACGGAGGAGCGGGGTGACGGAGAGAACTTGGGAAGGTTGAACACCAGACGGCTGCGGCGTTCTGGATGAGTTGAAGGGGTTTAATGGCACAGGCAGGGAGCCCAGCCAACAGCGAGTTGCAGTAATCCAGACGGGAGATGACAAGTGCCTGGATTAGACCTGCGCCGCTTCCTGTGTGAGGCAGGGTCGTACTCTGCGGATGTTGTAGAGCATGAACCTACAGGAACGGGCCACCGCCTTGATGTTGGTTGAGAACGACAGGGTGTTGTCCAGGATCACGCCAAGGTTCTTAGCGCTCTGGGAGGAGGACACAATGGAGTTGTCAACCGTGATGGCGAGATCATGGAACGGGCAGTCCTTCCCGGGAGGAAGAGCAGCTCCGTCTTGCCGAGGTTCAGCTTGAGGTGGTGATCCGTCATCCACACTGATATGTCTGCCAGACATGCAGAGATGCGATTCGCCACCTGGTCATCAGAAGGAGGAAAGGAGAAGATTAATTGTGTGTCGTCTGCATAGCAATGATAAGAGAGACCATGTGAGTTATGACAGAGCCAGTGACTTGGTGTATAGCGGGGAAGGAGAGACAGAACAGAGCCCTGGGGGACACCAGTGGTGAGCGCGTGGTGAGGAGACAGATTCTCGCCACGCCACCTGGTAGGAGCGACCTGTCAGGTAGGACGCAATCCAAGCGTGGGCCGCGCCGGAGATGCCCAACTCGGAGAGGGTGGAGAGGAGGATCTGATGGTTCACAGTATCGAAGGCAGCCGATAGATCTAGAAGGATGAGAGCTGCTGCCAACACACTGTCATTGACACTGACCCAACTCCAGCCATTTTAATAATGGGAATTGATGGGAAATGATGTAAATATATCACTAGCCACTTTAAACAATGCTACCTTATATAATGTTACTTACCCTACATTATTCATCTCATATACATATGTATATACTGTACTCTACAACATCGACTGCATCCTTATGTAACACATGTATCACTAGCCACTTTAACTATGCCACTTTGTTTACTTTGTCTACACACTCATCTCATATGTATATACTGTACTCGATACCATCTACTGTATGCTGCTCTGTACCATCACTCATTCATATATCCTTATGTACATGTTCCTTATCCCCTTACACTGTGTATAAGACAGTAGTTTTGGAATTGTTAGTTAGATTACTTGTTGGTTATCACTGCATTGTCGGAACTAGAAGCACAAGCATTTCGCTACACTCGCATTAACATCTGCTAACCATGTGTATGTGACAAATAAAATTTGATTTGA
>NW_025762066.1:0-2052 GCF_021184085.1 Oncorhynchus gorbuscha
GCTAACTTGGCAGAGTGAGCCCACTGAAGAACAGCCAGACGAGTGGAAACAGGAACGAAAAGGAGGTTACTAGGACAAGCGCGCGGCGACGCAGTGTGCGTGAGTGCTTGCTTAACCTGTCTTTCACTCCCCAGACTGTTAACCCGACAACACGCCCATAAGGAAGAATCCCTCGGGATCAGTAGAAGCCACAGAAGAACTAAACAGACGGGATAAGGCATCAGGCTTGGTGTTCTTGCTACCCGGACGGTAAGAAATCACAAACTCGAAACGAGCGAAAAACAACGCCCAACGAGCTTGACGGGCATTAAGTCGTTTGGCAGAACGGATGTACTCAAGGTTCTTATGGTCTGTCCAAACGACAAAAGGAACGGTCGCCCCTCCAACCACTGTCGCCATTCGCCTAGGGCTAAGCGGATGGCGAGCAGTTCACGGTTACCCACATCATAGTTGCGCCAGATGGCGACAGGCGATGAGAAAATAAGCGCAAGGATGAACCTTATCGTCAGACTGGAAGCGCTGGGATAGAATGGCTCCCACGCCTACCTCTGAAGCGCCAACCTCGACAATGAATTGTCTAGTGACGTCAGGAGTAACGAGGATAGGAGCGGACGTAAAACGTTCTTTTAGAAGATCAAAAGCTCCCTGGGCGGAACCGGACCACTTAAAACACGTCTTGACAGAAGTAAGAGCTGTGAGAGGGGCAGCAACTTGACCGAAATTACGAATGAAACGCCGATAGAAATTAGCGAAACCTAAAAAGCGCTGCAACTCGACACGTGACCTTGAACGGGCCAATCACTGACAGCTTGGACCTTAGCGGAATCCATCTGAATGCCTTCAGCGGAAATAACGGAACCGAGAAAAGTAACGGAGGAGACATGAAAAGAGCACTTCTCAGCCTTTACGTAGAGACAATTCTCTAAAAGGCGCTGTAGAACACGTCGAACGTGCTGAACATGAATCTCGAGTGACGGAGAAAAATCAGGATATCGTCAAGATAGACAAAAACAAAGATGTTCAGCATGTCTCTCAGAACATCATTAACTAATGCCTGAAAAACAGCTGGCGCATTGGCGAGACCGAACGGCAGAACCCGGTACTCAAAATGCCCTAACGGAGTGTTAAACGCCGTTTTCCACTCGTCCCCCTCTCTGATGCGCACGAGATGGTAAGCGTTACGAAGGTCCAACTTAGTAAAGCACCTGGCTCCCTGCAGAATCTCGAAGGCTGATGACATAAGGGGAAGCGGATAACGATTCTTAACCGTTATGTCATTCAGCCCTCGATAATCCACGCAGGGGCGCAGAGTACCGTCCTTCTTCTTAACAAAAAGAACCCCGCCCCGGCCGGAGAGGAAGAAGGCACTATGGTACCGGCGTCAAGAGACACAGACAAATAATCCTCGAGAGCCTTACGTTCGGGAGCCGACAGAGAGTATAGTCTACCTCGAGGAGGAGTGGTCCCCGGAAGGAGATCAATACTACAATCATACGACCGGTGAGGAGGAAGGAGTTGGCTCGGGACCGACTGAAGACCGTGCGCAGATCATGATATTCCTCCGCACTCCTGTCAAATCGCCAGGTTCCTCCTGAGAAGTAGGGACAGAAGAAATGGGAGGGATGGGCAGACATTAAACACTTCACATGACAAGAAACGTTCCAGGATAGGATAGAATTACTAGACCAATTAATAGAAGGATTATGACATACAAGCCAGGGGTGACCCAAAACAACAGGTGTAAACGGTGAACGGAAAATCAAAAAAGAAATAGTCTCACTGTGGTTACCAGATACTGTGAGAGTTAAAGGTAGTGTCTCAAATTTGATACTGGGAAGATGACTACCATCTAAGGCAAACATGGGCGTAGGCCTGTCTAACGGTCTGAAAGGAATGTTATGTTTCGAGCCCATGCTTGTCCATGAAACAACCCTCAGCCCCAGAGTCAATCAAAGCACTGCATGTAGCATCCGAACCGGTCCAGCGTAGATGGACCGACATAGTAGTACAAGATCTAGATGAAGGGACCTGAGTAGTAGCGCTCACCAGTAG